>NW_006768829.1:242110-290405 GCF_000204055.1 Melampsora larici-populina 98AG31
TGGACCACACCTGCAGGTTGGTTTGCTAAAAAAGATATCTTCTTTTTTATACATTAGTACATACAGATCCATAGAATGATTGTCATACTAGCTACATAGTTCTTGATCTTATGAAAGTTCGAGAGGAAGAGTTCAGCTTTCTAATGCACTTAAAATCGAGTGTTTTGAGGCAGATTTGACAAAGTTATAGGTGTTTTCAGAAATCAAAAGTTTCTCTAAACACTAATGAGCCAAATTTCAGTGCTTGTTACAGGTTGTAATTGGATGATTATCAAGGTTTATTGTTAGTACACTTATCAATACGGACTGTAAAAAGATGGAAAAATATGGAGAGTGAAGCTCTCACCGCAGGGAACAAGATGCATATTTTTATTTATTTTTTGCCCTTCTCCTGGCCTCTCAATATTTTTGTGTATCAATAATTTAATTTTCTGCCCAGAAAATATTATATTTTGTGTAGTGAGTGGAGGATCAGGTGAAGGGGGAGTTTGAGGATTGTCAAGATATTGAGATGGCTGATCCCCCAGCAAAGGTTCAACAGCATCAGGTGTCAAGAAGACCTCTTCACTGAATAATCCGTCAATTACCTCATCACTGACTTTATCTGATACATTGATGCCTGGAAAGTTAGTAACGTCAAAAGTCACATCATGAGAATAAACAATACAACCATCATCCAATTGTACTTGATAATTTTTCATTCCCACTTGATAGCCCAACAAGATTCCTTGAGCAGAAGTGTTATCAAATTTGTGACAAAACTGTTTAGGGATTAAAACAAAAGCTTGACAACCAAAAGGTTTCAACCTGCTATAGTCAAAACATTGACAAAACCATAACTCATAAGCTGATTTATCACCTGTGATTTTGGCTGGTGTGACATTTTCCAGAAAAACTGCTGTCGTTACAGCCTCTGACCAGAAAGAGTAAGGTAACTCTGCTTGTAGCAGTAGAGTTCTAGATTTTTTTGCAGTGGTCCGATTTCCCTGTTCAGATACAGGATTTTTCTGTGGTGTGTACGGAGCGCTAAGACGAGAGGTGGTAACATTTTCTTTCAACAATTTCTGAAACTCTCAAGACATATTCTCCACCTTTGTCATTGACCAAACTCACAATCTTTTTGTGACGAAAGGCTTCAACATTGTTTTGAATTTTAAAAAGCACAAGAAAGTTTTTGATTTTGATTTTGTAATGAATACATATGTGGAGATTTGGAAGAATGAAAGTGTCCAGAATACGGTAGACAGTGACCTTTACAGAGTTTACACATTTCACAGTGCCATACAGAAGGTTCTTGGACATTGTACATCATCTTAAGGCAGTTGGGTCCGGGATGACCTCCCTGTCTGTGTAAAACGTTGTAGTCAGAAATGGAGATGTTGACACAGGGAAAGGGAGTGGGCTTTGACGTGCCTAATGTGATTTCTAGTTCAATGACCTGATTTTGCACATGTCAGACAAAGCCTCCTACACCTGGTTTGGTCATTAAGATGTTGTCAACCACATTTTGAATACTGTAGCCGTCCATGAGGAGAGACCCCATGCTGATCAAGCAACAGCCTAGGTCTGGAACATGAAGCACTTGAAGTACAATCTCATTGTCAGCGGAATTGCATCTGATTTTTCCTTTGCCGGAAATTTGAATAGCCGTGCGATCAGCTAAGACAACTAACTGAATATGAGATGGCTTTGTAATGTTTCAAATAATTACAATCTGGCACCATGTAGTGTGAACAACCGCTGTCCAGAAAGATTGACTTGTGATCTGATGACATGACCACAAAGGCTTGCGCCTCAAAGAAGGAGTTGGTGGCCATAGCTGCAGGTGCTCTAGGACGAGAGCTGGTGAGTCGAGCTGGTCAAAGACTTGGATTTACCTGCCAACACTCAGTCAAGGTATGGCCTTTGGCGTACGCGCTGTGGCGTCCGTTAGAGCAATTGAAAATCAAAGGTCTTTGAGTAGTTGATTGTTGAAGTGATCTCGGTTGGTGCACAGCAAGAGCCAGAGTGGTGGCATGATCCCCTTTGTCTTTGATAGCCAAGAGTTGATTTTGTAGATATTTGAGGACTTTTTCAGGAGTACAGGGACACTCCTTTCTTAAAAGAGTTTTTGTGATGTCCATGGAAGCTTGTAGCTTTGTTACAATGGTTTCCCCAAGATATTTCAGAGCAATGTGTTTTATGCCATCTATGGCAAGCATACCAGCCAAGACGTGCTGAGTGTCTGTGATGTAGGCCTCAAGATTGGAAAAGGTGAGATCAATGAATTTGAGATAGGCTCTAGCCTGATTCTCATCAGATAATGACTGAAAGTGCTCCTTTAGAATACTCCATATTTTTATAGGATCCACAACAGCATCTTTTCCTGTGATGCGTACTCGATTATCTTGACTGATGCATCCGTACAGAATTCCCGTGGCTTTCTTCTTTCTAGCAAGAAACAAGGTTAAGGAAACAGAACTGTTGTCAGTTTTGACTGAAGCCACTGGTGGCGAATCAATGTTGATGAATTCTTCAAGGTTATCCATCATTAGATGAGCAGTGACATTGCCAGCCCACTTGACATAGTTGGTTTTGGCGAGTTTTGGAAAGCGGGTGCATGCATTGTTGGTGTTTTCAGACATTTTGTGTGTATATGAAGACCGATGATGATGGTTGATCAATTTTTTTTTCCAGGTGATGTAAGTGTTTTGCGCTTACTGGAGCGCTGGGCTCATAACCAAACAAGTTCAGGTGTGAATGTCTTTTGTCTGAGAAGAACAAAGATCAGATATCAGTCTATGTGAGACTGATGTTTGATCAAAAGGAATTCACAATCTAAGGAAACAAAAGATTGTAAAGAATTATCATAATGAGTTTGATGAAGAAAAAGAATGTCAGCCCTGAGCCCTGTGTACAGGACCACGGACTAACAAACACAAATGTAAATATATGTGATATATGTAAGTATAGGTAACTTGTCTAAAACCATAAGAATTACACCTCATGACTCAGTATCAAGAGTCACTTAGAGCATCTCCAATCGTTGGATTAACGGGGCGGATTAGTTAAATATTTAACTAAACCCGACCCGAAATTCACAGCCGTGAATCTTTAGGCCGGGGTTAGTTAAATATTCTTTAAAAAATCTTCAAGCGGCGTCAAATTTACTCCCAGCTAACCCCGGCGTTAACTAACTCCACGACCCTTGATTTAACCCCGTCTCACCCTATCAAACCCTGCACCCACCTCACCAACACCCACACCACTCCACATCACTCTCACCACGCCTCATCACACACCTCATCAAACCTTCTCTTGATGGATGGATCCACTCCGAGTACTACACGAGCAGCCAGGACTCGATCACCCAACTGGACCGTTTTAGAAGACGAGCAATTGGCAATTTCGTGGGTCACTGTCAGCGAGAACACGATTCAATCAAATAATCAGTCTGGTGCGATATTCTATGGAAAGGTGGCTGAGCATTACAACGAAGCAGCCAAGAACCACAACTGGATCGAGCGGACAGATAAACAGGTCCAGAACCAGTGAGTTTATATGACTCACCTTTGACTTTGTGACCTTGAACTGATTGGATCTTTAGTTGGAAACCTCTGAACACCGCTACGTTGAAATTCTCCGCCATCTACTGGCCAATTGTCCGGAACCCTCCTAGCGGATCCGCTCCCAGCGACTTCATGGGTATAGCTAAGAAGGAGTACTTTAATCAAACTAAGGAGGTGTTTGAAGATGAGGTGGCGTGGCAGGTGTTGCATCGACATCCTAAATGGGCTCAACCCATCGATCCGCTCAAGAAATCCTCAGTCAACACTTCAGTCTCATCCTCCATCAGCTCGCCTATCATTTCTACACGTTCATCACCACCACCACCTTCTTCCGACCCGTTTGAACGTCCTATTGGCCAAAAAAAAGCCAAACGACAACACCAAGAGGCTGACTTAGATACAGAGAGGACTGAAGAGCTCAAGCGAGCTTCAGACATTCAGGAACGAAAGCTTGCGGTGCTAGAACAAGGACACAAGCTCGCTGATCGTGCTCTTCAAATCGATGCTGAGGCTAAGAGAAGTCACGCTTATTACGAGGATATGAAAGTGTTAACAACTTCTCCCGACTTATGTCCAGATGAAGAGTCCAAAGCTGTTTTAAAGTTGATGAAAAGTAGATTGTTGAAGAAGTACTCAAATGATGAAGAGGGTCAAGCTGATGATTAGATTAGTAGTTTAAACTTAACCTCAATAGTTTTTATTAGTTGTATCCGATTTAGTGGATCTCATCTCATCTCATGTTTTACACTTTTATTTTTTTTGTTCTATCGATTTGGCTGCTCAATACTATAGCTGAAATACAAGTCATTTTCATGTATGCTTTTAACAACTTGGCATCTAACAACTTGGCATGTGAGAGAATATGAAAATAAGAAAGATACACAATCCATCTTCATGAGATATGTGAAATCGAGACAAACTACATGATAACAAGTTAGTAAAACTTGTAGGAAGTGATGAGTTCCTAATCATTACGACCAGAGCCCCGTTTCATCCACATCGCCGTCTTGAGATCATTCATCAAGCGTAAGTGTCGATCACGATCTCGTAGTTGTGACATGGTAACATAGTACTCAGCAAGCGTATAAGATAACTGTGGATCGACTCGATTTGGATGGATTCTAAGGCCGTGTTTTGTCCGATAGTCTATGGTGACTTGATCAAGTTCACCACGATCCTATACAACCATGTTGTGGAGGATGATGCAACATAAGATCACCTCAGTCATTTCCTTGAGACTCCAAAGCCGACATGGTTGAGTTAAGATATGCCATCTCGCTTGAAGCACACCAAAAGCGCGCTCAATATCTTTCCTCAGCGCTTCCTGCAGCTTGCAGAAATGTCGACTCGCTTCATCCAAAGGTTTTTGAATGGATTTGATGAGGACGGGCCAGGGAGGATAGATCCCGTCTGCTAGATAGTATCCACGAGTGTAATGGTTCCCATTCACCTCAAAATGGACTTGATCTTCAGAACCTGGAGGGTAGAATCAGTCAGATCTATCCTACATAATGTAATGCGAAAAACCTACCATTGATGAATGAATCAAACAACGGACTCTTCTGTAAGACATTAATATCATTTAGAGCTCCTGGTGTCCCAAAGAAGGCATGCCAGATACGTAGGTTTTTTGAAGCAACAGCCTCCAGTATAACTGAGGTTCCTTTTTCTTTCCCCTCGTACTGACCAGCCCACGCTTGAGGGCAGTTCTTCCAAAGCCAGTGCATGCCATCTATACTCCCTTTACATCCTGGGAAGCCTCTCATTTCATTTTCCTTCAGTATTACTTCCAGCTCTTCAGAGTTTGGAGGTCGTAGATATTCTTTTCCATAAATCTCGATGATATCGTGTACAAAATGTTTTAAACATTCTACTGCAGTACTTTCTCCAATTTTCAAGTAATCATCTAAACCATCAGCAGCAGTTCCATACGCCAACTGTCTCAGTGCAGCGGTGATCTTCTGGGTTGTTGAAAGTCCTAGTTGCAGACAGCAATCCTATATGAAATGTAGATATTAAATTAGATTGAAGAAACTTTTGGAAGATTTAGATTTGGATAAACTTACACGACGTTGTATCCAGTATATGCTGTGTCCTTGCAGGTCAGTAGCCAGTCTCTGAAATAGTTCTGGACTCATCCGGAACCGTCTTTCAAATAAATGGCGTGGATACAACGGCGATTCGACAAAGTAATCCTCTTGAAGAAGTTTATCGGCAGCAATTCGATCGCGTTGAATCCGTGCACGTGTGTTCTGATGGCTGGGTGTAGATGGATTGTTGATAAGATCCATGATCAACTGATCATAATCTTCATCTTTGAGTTCTTCATCAATTGATTTCAAGTGTTGTTCTAAAACAGACGATGCGTCCATTGAGAAGATGATTTGAGTTTGGGCTTCAAAAAGAATTGTGTAGCCTCAAACTAAAGCCAACGGTTGTGGGCACAGTCTGTATATTTGGATTAACTAGGATTAACTCCATCCTTACAGACAACGACTGTGGGAACTGGCTTTAGTTTAGTTGACCCTGACTAAAGATCTCTAAGTTTACCCACGCTAAAGCCAAATTTGACGCCAACGATTGGAGATGCTCTTAGATAACAAGACTTAACTCAGACTTAAATAGTCAAGCAAACCTAACCCGAACCTGACTCAAAGAAAGATAAACCTAAGTGCCAACCACAAGTTGACACCTAGGTCTAGAATATATAAACCCCTCCTCTTCCCCCTCTGGAAGAAGGAACCAACTTCATATCATTCCACAATCACACATCACAACTTACTTGATTCTTACCAAGAATACTGAGTAAAGTGATTTTATTGTACTTGATCTATAGTTCTACTATCTTGCACAAGCCCTTTTAAATTTAAAGCGGTGATTCTGAGCTAGTGGAAATAGCTATAGAATCAAGCTTTAGAAATGCATAGGATACCTCCTGAGATTGAGTGTAAAGTATCCGGCGGAGCCTTTGAGTAATCAAAGTGTAAAGTTCTGCAGGCTCTGGGAGTGCACATCAAACCAGAGCTCAGGGTAAGGTCCTTCGAAGGATTACTCAGCCACCCCACATGGCATCAAATCATCTTATTAGAGGTCACGTAACTGTAGTCTTCACTTGGGTGTAACCAGTGAAGACTTCCTCTTTTCACTACTTTCCACCTTTTTTTAGTGCAGAGCCAGCCCAACAGTAGCTGAATCCTCACAAAGAACAACAGTGTGACAACAATTGTGTTCTAATATATGAATGACTCAAACTCATTGACCCACAGCAGATGTTAGAAAGGAACCTCTTCTATAATGTCCATCCTATTATACATGTCCTGCATTTTAGCATGACATTGCTACACAATGTTCAATTGCAATGATGGAAGGAGTACTGCAAATTCAGCCTCATATTTTTCAAAATCCAAAACTTGGGATTCTAATCAGGCTGAAATACACTGATAAATTATCAGTCCATCCTCTGCAGGCTCCAGAGGACGCCTACAATGTGAGGAGGTACTTACTTAAATTAGGGTTCCTCACAATCTGTGATCTCTTTGACAGTGTCATACCACTTCCTCATGTCCATCCAACACCTCATCAACTCAGAGTTGGCAAAAGGCCTCACATCCAAGTTCTTAGAGACATCACACATCACCAATGTTGCTTGGTGTGGCGTGAGGAGGCTCAGACCAAAATCCCAACTGGCAACTTTCTTCAACACCAGGTGATCAAGCGTCAAGATCTTTCTTTCAACTGTTAATCCTTGAAACCTTTCTGGAACTGACCTTTGAACGATGCAATCTTCATCATCATGGAACCTACCCATGATTTCTGATGAAGGAAGGTTGGTTCAAATGGAAGATTTGATTCACAGTCATTTCAAAAACAACTTCAAAGAGCTCAAACATTCTGTGAAAGAACCTCCCCCCAAATTTCCGGTCTGCTCCATGGTCCAGTATTTCTACAATCCAGTCACTGCAAGATCAAGTTCAAAGATTCCCAGCAGGAACCTCTGTGATTCAACAATTCCGGGCAAGAATCTTCCTACTCAAATTCTTAGGTCCCTCAAACTCTGTTTACCAACTAGTCCAATATTTCTACTATTCATTCACTCACTGAAAGCTCATAACCAGACATTCCATGCAAGAACTTCTAAGAATTCAAGAACTGTTAAGGACAGAACTAACCCTGACCCTAACCTCCTCAAAGACCAGGTCTTGCATTGAAGAGAGTTCAAAATTGAACTTTCCCAGAGGAATGCCCTTATGTGAGACCTAACTCTTGCTATAATACCTTCCCTCACCTAGACATAGCCTAGGGAAGGGAAGGTAACCCTTTTATGCAATAAAAATGATTTCATAGAAATGAAAGGATCTTGCAAGCTCTGCGTCCTTCCCACAGGCAGCATTACAAAACCCAGCGGGAAAAAGCTTGCTCTCTTTCTTTTGTCTCCTAGTTCTCCTATATATTGAATTTGCATTTGGAAATTTTGTCTTGAATTCATTTAATAAATTCATACTATCATTCAAATTGTCTTCCAGTTCCCATGAGTTATGTTCTGGGTTGAATCCCTTCCATCTTACTAAAATTCAATTTTACCATACCTCTTCCTGCCATCCAATATCTTGTTTGCCTCCCATTCTTTGTTGTTTTTGATGATAACTGGTAATGGTGTGACTTGATTTCTTTCCGTTATGGTGTCTGGGTGATGTGTCCTAAGGAGAGAAATGTGAAATATGGGGTGTACTCCTCTCATGGAAAGAGGTAGGGTCAGTTTGTATGTGGATCTTGAGATCTTTTTGATGATTGGAAAACCTCCTAGCCATTTGTTGTCCAATTTAGGGCTGGGTTGTGTTGTCAAAATGTTTTGACTGCAGAGCCAACCTTGGTTTCCAAAATTCCAGTTGGTTGTTGGGCAAATACCTTTGTCAAATTGATGTTTCATTGCTCCCTGCGCTACCTTTAAACATTCTTTCAGTTCAGCTTGGACTTCTTCTAGTACTTCCATCCTTGCTTCCATGGTGTCGTAATCAAGGGCAATCAAATCAAACATATGACTTTTTTTAAAAAGATACAAATACAAAAATATAATGCATTATAGAAAACTGCATTAGGTTATCAATTTTTCTTGAACTATTTTTACTGGTTTCATTCCTTATTTTTCATTTTTTATTTCATTAAATTTATTTCAATTATTTCATGTCTCTAACTTTATTCAATATCCCTTATATACCACATGTTTTTTATGTGTAGAGGTGTTTCTGTTTTTTGTTGTCCCTTGTTTTTGGATTTTTTTAATGGTTATGTGGTGATGTGTAGGAGGTGTAGTGTAAAATGAAGTTAAAAGTCAAAATTATGGGTGCATCTGTTATGTTTAGTCAGGGAAATCAAAGCCTTGTACAACCTGTCTGGTGGAAAATTGGCCAGCCACTGGCATCTCACATGATGTACATTTCACATGTATTTGAATATGCCTGTGTGTCACACAACTAAATCTGCCAAACTATCCAATACTCATCAAACTCAAATATGATCCCTTGTTGAAGGTGTGAAACTTACTCACTTGTATGTACTTTCTCCTCATCTGTTTGTGTCCATTCAATTGTGATCTATCTGCTTTTGGAAATCACCATCTCCCTCTATATCCCTCCTTGTGTATAGATGTTTGCCCATGGAAAACAACCACAACAAACGCTGATGATCATAACAAACAAACACCAGGCAATGTGGGTTTGTCACACAATACTCCTCACACCATGTCATGATAGTACAAAAAGCATACTTTCCATGGGTTCTTGCCACACGCGCAATGTTAGCCAAATGGAGTAGTAGTCCACCCAATAAGATGGTCAAGTCTAGGTGTGCAAATAAAGCTTTTCCAACTCTATGTACATTGAATAAGTCATCTTGAGAATGCATCCAATTGAGTATCACATATTCTCAATGAGAAAACAATTTTCAAATGATCCGTGCCATGCCCTGCTCCTTCAAGAATGTGAAGCAATCCAAATCAGCCCTGACCCATCTAATTCTTTTGTTCTCATATTTGTTTGTTGTTCAAAACTTTCTGTATCAGCTTTGGTACCAATCTGATTTATTTGTTCTTGAATTTTTTGTTTGAAGTAGTATTTTGTAGCATTGCCTTTTGTATCAGCTCTGCTATAAATCTAGACTTATTGTTTTTGGATCCATTTTGTTTGTAATCTATATTGGTTGTAGGTTTGGAGTAATACATGACATAATCAAATCCTTACCATGAAGAAGTCTCAAAACTAGCAACATAAAAAAAGACCAGGCTTGGTGGAACAATAGGGAGAACAAGAATGGAAAGACATGCAAGGCATCTTGCTCTTTACATGAATAGTACATTGTTGAACATACATTTCATTTACAATTGAAGGCTCGATGTCTTGGGATTTCAGAAGATCCTTCAGTGGGCATAAGCCAATGTAGCCTAAACAGGAATGCCAGTCAAATAGGCTAATGTCAGCTTCACTTTCAAAGCATGAGATAGACAAAGAGGTATTGGCCTTCTCAGGAAGATAATAGAGATTTTCTCTCCCAACACCGTGGCAAACTGGCTTGGACTTTTAAAGATTGCATGAGGAATCATGTATTTGACAACCTTCCTTGGTGAATACAACTGTAAAATCATCATCACGTAAGGAAGATATGAGAGTAGTGGTTCCTGAAGATTGGGAACCAGTAGTGACTTGTGAGCTGTAAGTCCAGATATTCCAAGCTCAGCTTTGCTGGAGTGTGTAGCATGAATAACTGAGCTATTGGCCAAATGTATAGATCAATTGACAGGAGAGATTTGATTGAGTGAGGAGGTATGCGGAGTGATTGTGAGGGACAACCTGAATCAATATTCCATTCACGGAAACAATATGACTTTGCAAATTCAGTCAAGGCAAATTTTACAAGTGAGTGATGATCTTCATCATCAGAGTGACCTTCTGAATAACTGAAGTTCAAAGCAACAACTGATGTCTTCCCTGCTTTGGAGACTTGATTGGAAAATTTTGAACCAGAAGAAGTAGAGGTTGATTTTTGTTCTTCAAGGATCTTGTCAAGGCCCCACAATGGGCAAGGTCATGATTTGTCCATCTACAGAAAGAACACAGTTTGCTGTTCTTTGGACAGCAATTGTAAGAACGTTGATCAGATGAAGGAGTAGGCTTGTAAGGTCCATTGGAAGAAGGGTGAGTTTTGAAAGCCTTGGCAACAGACACATGACCAGAGGAGTTTATTTGGTTCTGTTCATTCTTTAGAGCACACATGACTGAGACAGAATCAGTGGTTGTCTGCTGCATTAAGGGAGTAACAACATGTGCCCAGTCATCAGGCAGGGAGTTGATGAGCAAGGCTGTGTAGATATCATTGGCCATGAGGGGATGATCAGTGGTGATACAAGAAGCAAGCTTCTCAAAAAGTCAATTCATGAATTGGAGGTGAGCATCCCAATCCATCTCTCCCATTCTTGAGGTAATATAAGAATTAAGAACTAGCATCTGAGAAGCAACTCAAACACACAATCCGTCGGATGGCGGACAAGGACCATATGCCACGGCTACCTACACCTCGAGGTCACCTTTTGTCGAGCAACCGCGGTCAGGTGGTGGAATTATAAGCCCGTTGAATCCCGGCTGAGAGCTGGCCGGACAGCGGCTTGGCCCTGATCTAGAAGCCGGTACAAAAAAACCCCGCTGGTCTATCACTTTGACCAGCGGTTGTAAGATCATAATTTCATTGACTGGCTTGATCTCAATTTTTTTCTTCGGCTTCCCGCTTGGTGTCTGGGCCAGCGGATGAAAACTGGCTATCTTATGGCTGAGTACCCCAAAGTAAATGAACAACGGCACTGTTGCCATTGATAAACCAGTTGACGAAGTCTGAAGAGCAGCGCAATCCACTGGTGGCGCGATCCATCACTTTCGAACATGCTGAGCTCATCAAAAGCAGAGGGCCAAAGGATGCGATTCCCTTCTAAGATCTTTCTGAAACATCGTCGCCATCTTCGTTATGTCCTGAAGTTCGTCATCACCTTGACACTTCATCTCTCATCTCTCTCATTATTCATTTCTTCAAGAAAGAACACGATCTTCAAATCATTGTTCGTTTTCATTTATTCAAGTTGACATTCTTATTGTTCACTCGTTGTTTGTCCGTCGATTATTGAACCATGGCTAAAACCGATGCGCTAGAGAAATGTAACACTAATTTCCTACAAGTTTATCCGATATTGCGCATCTGACACCACACCTTTCTTATTCGCAAGGCTTTATTGAGACGCCTGAAGGGCCAGACAGCGCTCGTTTTTTCTGTGCTGCTTGTGACAGCCGTCCATTGAAACCCGATTCGCTTAGGAAACATTGTGCATCACAAAATCACATTCAAAACTTTGAAAAGTGGCTCATTCGCCACAGCGATCAAAAACACAATCAGAACACAAACGATGGAAGCGAAATCATCTCAAATGGAAATGTCATGTTCCAGTCTGAATCAGATCCTGATAGTGATCCCGGTGATCAGGAAATTTACTTGTCTCCTGTTGATCTTGACGAAGATGACTTTGAAGCTGAAGATAGAAGAAAGACACTGCTGGATCTTTACGCTCGAGATCATACTTCAATTTTCAAATCACCCGCTCTCAGTGTTGACAGCCAAGACGATGACGAGTACGACAACAACGACAACAAAACCAGGATTAGTGAACCCGATGAGCAAGATGATGGTCAATCACATATCTCTGATGACCCAAACGAACGTGACGGCGCTGATATAGATGGGAATGACCCTTCTTGGGCTCCTTTTTCAAGTTTGGAGGCAAGTATTATGGCTTTATCTTATTAGATCTTTGTCTTAATGAGCAACATCTGTCTCTCTCATTAGCAATTTGTGGGTCTGCTGACATTAGGCTCAGGAAGGACTACAATGTCATTATTGCAATACGAACGTGTACGGTCATTTGTTGGTTTGCTCAACATTAAGCTCCCAGGATACAAAAGTCTGCAAGAGGCTCGCCGAAAGCTCAAGATGAGATATGATTTCACCGTGTCGCAGACTACCAGCGCTCTTGAAAAGCCGTGTTTTGGGCTGCAGGTCAAGCAGATATTGAAGCAGGTAAGCAGATGTTTTCGGGACTACAGCAGTTTCATGATTATTGATAAGTGGCATTATAGGAACTCAGTAATCCTTATGTTAGAGAATATCTTGACTTCATCCCGGTCCAGCCAAACTCGACTTCTAAAGTCAACTCATTGATACAATCCAAGAAATGGCGTGAGGAACTTGAATGCAAATTGTGTGTGCAGATGGTCGAGCGGCCCCAAGGACATTTTTATCTATTTGAGCCTGTGCAACTACAATCAAAACAACTCGTAGTTCCAGTCTATTTCTACCGTTCGGGATCCAATACATTGGCAAAGTGTGTGCCAACAAACCAACAACTCAACAATAATTCGACGATCCGAATAGAATTTCCGTCAGTTTCAAAGTTCGACTCCGATGAATTATCCTCAATAAACGTGAATAGCTTTTGGAGATCGTTTGATAAAGTGGAATTACGTCCAGGTAAGCTCCTCAAGGACCGCTGTGGCGAATTTATGTACGGTGAGCTTTTGTGATCCCATTGTTTTGCATGCCACCCACCAAATTCTGATCTTCTTCCGATTTCAGAGCGCTCTGTAGGAGCCTTCACCAAAGTACCATTCACAAATCCTTGGCGTACGAAAGCTGGTGGCCGCATCATTCGCCATATACCTCTGGTTCTATACTGTGATGATCTATCAGGGAACGTTTCAAAACGATGGAATAAACATATTGCATTTTATTTTACTTTGGCTGGTTTGCCTGCAAAGCTGGCAAACCAGGAGTATAATTGTCACTTTTTGACCACTTCGAATACGGCAGGAGCGCTGGAACTGGCTGATCCGGTGATTGAAAGTATCAAGTAAGTCTTCTGGAATGATTCTGGCCATCAGTTAGATTACTAGTTGAATTTGATCTTAACTTTGATTCCAAAAAGTGGTCTATCTACTGAAGGCTTTGTTGCGTATGATTGCAAGATTAAAGCCGAAGTTTTTGTGATGACGATGGTTCTAATGCATTTAGGCGACTCGCCAATGCATGCTGAAGTTAGCAATACTATGAATCCCTCAAGCTCACTAACGCCTTGCAGAATCTGCCATTTACAGGTTGATTCACTAGCCGCAAAAAAAACCACCACATATGTGTCCAACTTTCTCGGAGTCGACGAAAGCGGAAGGCCAGTAAGTTTATTTTCTCTCATTTATCTATCTTTATGTCCCTTCAATGAAAACTGACACCCATTTTTGTAATCAATGTAGTTATCCCTGCCAATACGAGACTGGCGCGCTACAATCAAGGGTACGAAAGATCTTTGGCAGCTTGCGCAGCGTCCAGCAACAATTGCGCTCTTCGACAGTCAATCTTCAACTCTGGGAATAAGAGATACACTGAATATGGAGTTTGTAAGGATAATTCAAAACTTCCATCGAGATAAAACACTCTCCAACGACGATGTTGCCGGTCTCTGCCAAGAATTGAATAACAATTTTGGCGAGCATATCTTCAACCCATTTCTCCGTCTTGAGGGTATGTATTTTCTGTTCAGTCGGTTCATGGTCTGTATGGAAATTATAGAAAATTGACTGGCTTTTTTTGGATGCGCCTCAACCAGGCTTTGATGGCCATCGGGATACTCCTGTAGAGATTTTACATGTGGTACTTTTAGGTTCTGGCAAGTATATGTTACGTCATCAAATGAAGAAATGCACAGCAAGCGAAAAGAACAGCATACGAGCCTGGTGGAGATCATTCAACACGTCGGGTCTAAACATTCCACCTATTCAGCCTAAAACCATGATCCAACATTTTCAAAGTCTCAATGGTAAAGAGTTCCGGGCTGTCCTTCAAGCAGCACCATTCATTTTTTTTGAATGTAATTTGACACCAGAAGAGCGCGAAACTTGGCAGGCGCTCTCCAATCTTGCACCATATCTATTCCAAACCAAAATATCTGATATTGATACTTATCGCCATGAACTTTCCATTCGCATTCAACATCTTCTCAAAGCAATAGTTCAAATGTCGGCTCAATGGTGCAATAAACCAAAATTCCATATGCTCATTCATTTATGCGATTCTATTGACAGGTTTGGTCCAGCTTGCCTTTTTGCTACAGAAAACTTCGAATCTTTCAATGGGAATACAAGGCATTCATCGGTACATTCAAACCATCTCAGTCCAGGGCGCGATATAGCAAATTCTTCTAACAACAATCGCTTGATGACGCGAGGAGATTCTTGCAGAAGTGAATCATTTGCAAGAAGCGCGGTTTGCCTGGCTGGTAAGTTCACTTTTCTATTGCACCTGAATTACACATTGAGACATCAGCATTAATGGTTGAATTCTATCATCAACACAGAGGCTACAAGCGGTCCACTGGGGCTTATACAGTGCGGATTATCCAAAGAAAACGTTCTGGAATGTGGTTGACCAGAAGCTGGAACACTTACGCCGAAAACCTCTTCGATACCGTTATGCGTCTGTCCCACTATTTCTCTCTGAGAGTGAGATCATACACTGAAAGGACCCATTTTATTTATTTCAGTTTCTATTTGTGCGTATTGCATGACAATCACGAGTTTTTCAACGGGAAGCAAAATTTCACACAAATCAAATCAAACAAAATAAAAAATAAATTTAATATGCCCTCAGACAAACGCATCCTCGCTCGTGTACAGAATTTGACAGAGCTGTTTGGAGACGATGTTGCTGAAAATGAAGTTGAACACGAGTTGTTTGTACAGGAAGGCGGAGAAGAAGAAGAAGAAGAAGAAGAAGAAGAAGAAGAAGAGGAGGAAGAAGAGGAGGAAGAAGAGGAGGAAGAAGAGGAATAATGATGTGGTAATCTGGATCTGCACAACATTATTGTAGCTTAGATAATGAATTAGATTTTTCTCTCATCTCTAATTTTCCTTTGTATGTTATGTGTCATTTTGTATTGTTAATGTGGAATTTAAGACTAAGAATTGTGTGCTGGCACAAAATCACAATGAGCCTACTATTTTTATAGGAGTGCAAGAGCAGCAGTATGCTTGGATCTGCACCCGTTTATCATTTGTTTGATACCATGGTTTAAAATCGGGATATGTGAACCACGGCTGAGAAATGGATGGAGAGCCATACCAAGTCCACCACCTTACTCCACAGCTTCAAAGCGGCTTGGATACCAGCGGTTTTAAAAGCGTGGGTCACCACCAGAGAAATTCAGCGGATCAACCGATTGGACCCTCGGTTGAAAACCCGCCTTGGGGGGTTTGTGGTGTACCACTAGCTTACGGCACCAAGTAACAAAAGCAGAGAATTGGTTAAAGAAATTTATCCTTGTATGTTGCTTGAACTGGGAGGTAAGCTGAATACCTGTCACAGGTGGCACACAACCACATCTGGATTTTCAGAATGCCTTGATTGCAAGCTTTCTGCAATCAACTCTACTTGGTGCCTGTTATGTGAAGTTCTGACATAAAGCCATCAAGATACTCATCTATATGCCTGCCACGCGGACAGCAGAGTCACATACTGCGCGGTCAACAAGCCGCGTCATTGATAAGGCTTTGATCAGTCCCAACTTTGTTGAATAATTTTGTTTCACACAGATTGGATGACCC
This sequence comes from Melampsora larici-populina 98AG31, assembly GCF_000204055.1. Classification (NCBI taxonomy): domain Eukaryota; kingdom Fungi; phylum Basidiomycota; class Pucciniomycetes; order Pucciniales; family Melampsoraceae; genus Melampsora; species Melampsora laricis-populina. The sequence continues at coordinate 258,339 of NW_006768829.1, forward strand.
AGTCTCCACTGTTTTCATCTTTCATGCGGAGACATGCAACAAGTAGCAAAGTTGTGGCAAGAGAACATGCATTGTCATAACATCATAGGAATTTATGCAGGTCTTGAGCAATGCATATTTGATGTCTGGTCCACTTTATGACTGACACCATGTAAATACCCGTGGAGCACGTTGTCGTGCACACACGGAGAGTTTTGAAACAAATATCAAAGTCTTTTAGTTGGATTTAGACTGAGATTGTTGTTTAGTGCCCTGTGTGCTTTGTGATTTGATTAAAGGATTTTCAGAATCCTTTGTTGTCAGAAGGGGTCAACTGACTTTCAACCTCCCAGGTGATAAGGGGAAGATATGCTTGTTGTGGCACCTCTTTGATGCGTTGTTACAGGGTCTACGGAAATTCTTTTGTGTGTGCACGTCGACGTGCTACAAGGATATTTACATGGTGTGAACGTATGGATGCATGTGATGGAGGATAATTTCCCTTATCCCAACAAAATTTGAGATGCCCAGAATACCAATCCACTGGACAATAAAGAGCAACCAAAATTGAGCCCCTTCAAAGGCGCAAACGGATTTCGGATACTTGTTGCAGCCGAGTTTTTGGCAGAATTTGCCGCCCACTTCATGGACCCCAGCTTGGCTTGAAAATCTTCGGCTGGCCTTGCGAAACCGATCGCTGGTGTTGGATTTGCTCTGAAGACTGTGTAAACGTTCCTCATAAAGGATGCTCCCACAATCCACATACTTTCTCCTGCAGCAGCACTAACAGCGCCCGTGGAGAAAACTGCACCATAACATTGGCTAGGATTTCCCTTGACGGGTTGAATATTGAAGCTTTCAGCGGAAACCGGGTAGGTGATTCCACCAAAGATCATAGCAAAATCAGGAGATGCGTCGCACGGGTAGGAGTAATATCCTATCATTGTCAAGAAAGCCGAGGAGTGGTGGATAAAGTAAACCAAACAAACGTCAGGTCTAGTTTCCTATTTCGATTCTTGTTCATCTCCCAAGACACCCCAGCTGATTATGAAGAACATGTCTGACGTACCTTTGTAGTTTCCAGTGCCAGGTGTGGAGTTGGGGATTTGGCTGTAAACACTTTTGGCGACTTCGCTTGGGACACCGATCAAACTTGTACCCGAATCGATCAAAACTCGGTTGCTGTCTGTATTTGAGATCATCTGCCCACCCACACTGACGCCGTCGACGCTGACTTGCCAAAGCGAGGTATTTGTAAGGGGGACGTAATTGATGTCCCCATCATACAATTTTGATTCTACACCGCCAAGGGTGAGTATCCCGCCTGGGTGAAGCGCCGAGGAAGATCTTGACGAGTCTTTGGTGAAACCAGACATTCCGATGGCAAAGGATTCAACATTTGCGGTCTGCCAAAACGGTGCAGGTCGCTCTGGCTCTGCGGATGCGAATCCCATCCCAAGCACACCTATTAAAAGACGAACCACTTCTCAGTTTTTGCTTCATCTATTCCTTTGAGAGTATCTATTTCACTCACCTGAGGCATCTGATATGTACATTCCTGTAGAGGTGGCAGTTACTACTCCAAACTTCTGGCCATCAACTTTAAACGAGCCTTGAGAGACGGTATCAGCACCCACGTATCCATTGGCATAAGATGAATCCGCATAGAACATGCTGTAAATTGCCTTCGTAGCAACAAAGGTAGAAGATTTAGCTACGTTGAATAGTGCTCCAGCGATCTCATCCGACCCCAATCTACTTTTACTCTTATCCCTCGGATCAAAGGAAGCTACCCAAAGGGAAGTTGATCCAGTGTCAACCTGCACATTGAACTTTTGAGGTGGAACTCCAACTTCAATAACACTGTAGTACTGGAGATTCATATAATTGCTGAGGCCTGTATTTCAAGAAGAAGAGACGAAGTTCACTTTAATTCTGGAACGCATCATCAAGTTTTCGGCGAAGAAAGACTGACTAATACTTGAGGGAGCTTGAGCCTTCACAGCAAGCACGTTTCTTGCGGCGCCCTCGACGGCAGCGTCAGAATTTAAAAAGGGATACTTAAGGAACATAATGTTGGCCTGCTTAACGACGAATTCAATGTCATCTTCATCTGAACTGATGCCCCCTGAAGAACTGTAAATGGGAAAAGATTCCCCTGAAACCAAAAGTAGTCTTATGGTGAAGATCAGAAGGCAAGGAAAGTAAACTCCGCAAAGGATAGTATGAGATGTGCTGGTATTCATGCTCGTGAAGTAAGATGGAATAAAAATAAGTGTCCTGATAAATATAGTGTTAGAAAGATATAATGATAGACAAATAGGTGATAAATTAATATAATGATAGAAGGTCGCAAGTCAGACGGGCGAGCGCCGAATTGTCCGAAGAGAATATAAACAGATAGGTATGAGATGTAGAGAAACTCGTTAACACTGAGGATTATAAGTGCTTGAAGGCGGGGCCGAAGGTGCTTGGTTGATGTATCCTTAGGAATTAGTTGACAGGTCGACTTCGCCTTCACTGCTAGAAAGGCTATGAAACCTGTGACAATGGCTCAAGAGTATCATATAGTATACATTATCCGAGATAAACCTGTTACATCGAGGTAACCAAGTCGAGTAATGTTATTGGCTCTCAACAAAACAATCTGTCCACGAGCGAACGAGGGATATCATTCTGAGAGATGCGAAACATAAATCAAACATAGAATAGGAAATTGATGTTTTTGAAAAAAAGATGCCTCCACTTTTGTTACCTGAGACAGTGGAGTTATGTTTCATGCCAATATGTTATCGCAGTGGTACCTGTGTTTTGAGTCCTACAAGTGTGGTTATCTCTCCTCTCGGACTTCTCTACATCCCACGTCACAATACTTCTTTTGTTACACAGCTCAAATCAGATTTCACCACCATCCCTATGTGTGAAACTCTTCCATTTTGAAAATCCTGCGCTCAATCTGTTCACAAGCACCTATTGATGAACAACTCGATCCTCTAACCATCCAGTCCACCGCGTATTGCGCCATCATTGATCCTCACCGTTCGCCAAATGTGTCTCCTTGATCTTCCCACCTTGGAGGTATGTAACCACGTATTGCGTGATCTTTGACCTACAATGTTTCACTCATGAGTTTCCGATGTGCCTATCTCAGCAATCACCACCTCTACAGGGTGACCATTGTATTCAAATCTACCACACAGCAGCACCCGTCTCACCGCATGAGAAGACCCCAACTACAAATTGCGTCGTATCACGGTGTATGGCAAATCTTTCGAGTTATCTCCGTCGAGCAATATTTTGTGACTGATTCGCTCACATCGCCATGCTCCATGCCGATTACAACATTCATGGCACCATCTCATCAACTATGAAGATCTCCTTTCACAATCTCTGAGGTTTGGCACTCACCAACTCGCGCCCGTTCTGCATCAACAACAACATCCCCAAATAACAATTCATATACATATATCATTGATCACTTCGGCCTTTTATTCAAAAAAACATGGAATCAAATCAAAATCAAGATCAAACGATATCAATCGATTCATCATCTCAATCGTCAACTCAATCTAAATCTAATCAATCTTCTTTGCCAATTCATTCAGAATCAAAACCTTTGATCAAAACAACAACAACTCCTATTATCCTTTTACGTCGACATGAAAGTTCTCCTAATCCTTCTTCTTCAACTCAACTTAAATCATCTGATTTAAACTTTCAAAATCATCAAAATCATACTTTGTTAATCAATGGAAGATCAATTGATATTCAAATCACTAATCCTAATTTGATCTTTGGCTCTACTACTTCTCATATGATCACTGAAGAACCTCAATCTTAAACGATATCTCATTCAGATCATTCATCTACATCCGCTCCAAGCCCTACCATTTCTGATAAAGGTGTCGATTGATTGGATGCTACAGTTGTGGAGGCTATGATGACTGGTACAGTACATGGAAAATAAATACACTTGCAAGCCGAAGTTGAAATGGCTTGGTTTGTGACCTCAATGTAGGTAGTCTCTCTTTTTTTCTACTTATAATATTGACTCATTAGAATGGTCTCTGCCTTATCTTTGATTTTCGCGCGTGCGCATCTTCAGACAACATTGTTGTTATTGAGATTGATCTGATTTTAATCTTTCTGTCTTGAATAATACTATCATTCTCAATCTCAATCTTTTTTCATGACTATGTACATTCAACTGCATACTTGATTTTTGTTAATGGTTTGAGTTGCTTTTGGTAAACTTCATAAGTTAGGTGGGATCTTTAGGAAATGCTCAAAGGGAGAATCAGAGTGTTTTATGATGATTTTCATTCTTATGATTTCAACTATCATTTGGATCTTTGGATGTGATTGAAGATTGACTCTGTCAAGAATTCATAGGTTCTTCTTAAGCTTATAACACCAAATAGATGACACAATTTTGGTGAGAATTTAAGACATTAGTGATTTTCATCACAGCCTCAATGATTGATCTTTGCATCTAAATGAATCTTATGATGTTTTTTTGCAATTTTGTGCATATTTATTTGAATGGATTGGTCAAGAGTAAATATTGAAGTTGAATTGAAGATGATTGGTTGATAAGATGATGATTGATTAAGATGATAGTTAAGGTAGATGATAAGCTTAATAATTAAGTATTTTGTATTTATTTTATCTCTTATTTTTTGAATTTTTATCCAAGATTAGGTGTTTAAATCTTGACTTGAATTAATGCTTGATTCAAATTCCCTTTGATTTGAAAATCTGAAACTACAAATCCAATCACTTCACTTCACTAACACTAACACTTTCAATCTTCAATCTTCAATCTCAATTGTACTTACTATTCACTATATATCTGACCAGCGCATCTGTGGCCGGGAATTGATAGTGGTTATATCACTTTTGACTTCAATGTGCTCATCTGAACTGCATACAGAGCTTTCATGTGTTACCTTCTATCTCATATCTATGTATGTTTGCGTCTACTCAAAAACCAGGTTTAGGTCTCACTAGCTCTGGTGTAATCAATCATTGTGGCTACCGTCACTGAATCTGTCTGCAACTATGTGTACGCGCGTACCCTGTTCAGTGTTGACTCCAGTTAGTGTCATCAGCCCACAACTGGTCTATGCGCGTAGAAATACTGATACTGAGACATACCATTGGTGCCTATGGGGCGGCGGGCCGCCCACCTAATAATATTATAGACTCCAGATTCCATCAAATTCATCATGTCAATGGAAAAACCCAACAATCTCCACCATCCTATTGAGTTCCAATTCATTGGTAGAGCTGGTCCAAGGGTAATTGTCATCCATCCTGCATACATTAGAATCTGCGATCCTTTGCTTAATGAATGTCTCATCATTTAGATCTACAAACAAAAGATCACGGACAAGGGGTTTGATGTGTATCACGGGGCTATTAAAACCACTGGGTTGAGCAGAGGTGCCGTTCTCTCAACTCCAATCAAGCTCATCACCATAAAGTCCAACAGCATTGACCTCAAGAGTGGCGACTTTTATTCCATGAGTTTCAAGTTGTTAGCTACCAATGATCCATGGGCTAACACCTAAACAAAACCACCAGTATCCATCCAGCTGCCATGACGCACTTGAAAGACATTGAAGTGGTTGAAACCGTCAACAAAGTTGCAATCAAAGCTTTTGGAACAATCGTAAAGAAATTCATTATTGCAGGCAACAACCCCGTGATCCGCCTGCGGTTATCATCACCTTGAAGTCTGTTGACATAGATCCTACTGCAAGTTGCCTTTTGTTCTATAGCTTACAACATCATTCCGATTTGTTTCACACATTGCACTCTGACAGTCCTGCAGTGTGGTTTACAAAACACAGCCCTGCCAGCTTGGAATGTGCTAAGAATTTGTGGCAAGTCGGTTCAGACGTCCACTTATGATTATCCGCGTGCATAATGCAGGATTGCGTGGGGGACGCATGAGATCTAATCGCCAGGTCAGGGAGATTAGAGATGCTGCAATTGCATCTGTACAACGCAAAGAGCCCCAAAATCACAGAAGTGGAGCGTAACACTTATCCCATCATCATTGCATTAGTGTTGTCCTGCTTGATTCATTTTGTGGTAGCAGGCCATGGTTAGGAGGTTATTGCCATGGGTGTTTAGCAGCAATCACAATCTATTTCTGCACTGTATATCTCATTGCTATGCTACAAATCTATCTTGAATAAATGAGTTTTTCTGGAGTCTTAATATGAAATTTAATTCACAAGTTCTTGGTCTATGTGAGATACAGCCATTCCGATATTTCTTGTCGCTCCGTTTTGAAAAAGAAAAAGTGAAACTCGGTGAAACCTAAGTTTTTACTCGACAAAACTTTGAAATTGGCTGTAATTCAATGAAATACAGCCAATTTTCAGGTTTTAACCAGTTAAAACTTAGGTTTTGAGCTCATAAACTTTTTCTTTTCAAAAATGTGAGCGACAAGAAATATTGGAATGGCTGTATGTGAGTATGTCTGTGAACGTCAGACAACCTCTTGCTGAGATTCACTTTACTTTGCACCATTCTTTGGCCTGCAATGACGTGATGTCTGGACGTATGCCCTGAGTGCCACATAGGTATATCCAATATCTGAGAGCTCAGCTTGAATACTTGCAGGCCTCAAGGGCGGCGAGCCCGCCCCCGATGCTCTAGTTCACCTACAGTACCAAACCTTGGACTTTGACATAACACCGCGGGAATCATTAAGTGTGAAACCGGATTGAGAAAAGTCGCGGTGTCCAGGTCCGCTACTTCCTTCAATCACGGATCTCGTTTGCCATGGGTTTCCATAGGTTTGCAGCTTGTCTCGAGCTGCCCTCTACATAGTCATCCACTCAGGCTGTAGTATGGACTAATGGAGGTACCATATGTCTAGACTCTTGTAGCATATACATGATAAAGCTCATGACTCATACCTGATCTTGAGTGGTCTGAGGATATTGAAAGGAAAAACATGCATAACATGTACTGCAGCTCAGGCGGACAACTCGAGGGCAGCTTGATGCAAGCTAGCAAACCTATAGCAAACCTATGGCAAACGAGATCCGCAATTGAAGAAAGTCGCGGACCCGGACACCGCGACTTTGCTCAATCCGGTTTCACACTTAATGATTCCCGCGGTGTAACTTCATAAAGTTTTCAAAGGCATCGTGTTAATATTACAGCCGTTGTGAGAAATAATGGGTATTTTTTTTGTTCTCCAGATTTTACTCGTTTTCTGACTTTCCATTTCTTGGCCCTTTTGGACTTAGCAGTGGGTAAGGAACTGGTGATTCTCTTGCACATCCATCTTGCGAACACAAGTTCTTATTGCTCATTGCTTGTTCGAGCAGGATTCCTAATTGCTCATCTCTCGTTTGAGAAGAAAGACCTTGTCACCCACTGGACTGGAATGATCTTGCCGGCCGGGCAAGATGGCAGGGGTTACTGTGATTACGCCTTCATTTCCTGGAAGCCTTTGAAGAAGTGCTACTCAACCGAAAAGTCATTTCATACGCCTGCTCCTCGACTTCTTTCATCCCATTTTTTGGACGCCCTTTCGACTCGGTGATTTGATTCTTCCTTTCAATATACCCTTTCCCTTTCACTTGCTTATTATAATCATATCAACTCAACCCACCCGTTTCTATCTGTTTAGCTGCGCTTATCAATCTATCACTGCCAACTTCGACTTGGAATCATCAAATTGAATCAAAGCTCTTAACAGTCAGTAATCCTATCATGATTTGGGTTGATCAAATGCTGACCTCTCTATGTTTCTCGCCAGCTATGCCTTACAAACCGATTCAGAATTTGATCCACAAGGGCGAGAATCCCGAGGAGGGTAAGTAACATGACTCAAAATGCCTCGCTTCTTCATATTACTGATATGGATCTCTTGAAGTGTTTGATCCGGCCTATTTGATTGCGGATGGGGATGACGCCCCAGCCCGTCATCCAATGCTCAAGCGGCTCTGGCGTCAAGGAACGGAGAGCCGTCGCTTGATGGAAGAGAGCCAATCTTTCATCATCGGTGTGACTTTCAAAATTCACACAAAGAATACGGTTGAGGTTACGCCCGGAATGGCCAAACAACAGGCTCCTTCCAAATTAACCGCCGGGAAAAAAAACCACCACCACCTCCTAAGTTTGCCATCATCAATTCATCTGACTTCAAGGATGGACAGGTGTTGGATTTCAAAGTTTTTATGTATGGCAAGTCGCTGAATGAGTTGAAGGACTTGGTTGGCAATGTGTGCAACCATTACTTCACTGGGATCAAGAAAGTCGTGCTTGATAGAGAGTTGACTCCGTTGTTGAACTGGAATGCAAGTGTGGGGTCCAAGAAAACGAGATTAATTGATTTCAAAAGTTATCAGGAGTTTGTCAACAATTGGGGAAAGAGTCAATTGTCCAAAGGCGTCATCCATATCGTGCTGGAGAAACCGCAAGTTAAGGAAAAGAAAAACGCCCAGGTGAGATTGTTTTGGTGTTCCACTTCTTCTCAAGTGTTTTAACTGATGAGATTGCTTTAATGTGCTCTTCTGAACCATGTGGCTAATAGGCTAGCGGCGCGGTGGCTTTCATCCAAGGCACCGCTGGGCCCAACGCGATTGAAGCAGAACTCGCAGCTTCCAAGGAGGAAACAGTGGTGGCTAAAGAAGAGACTGTGGTAAGCTTAGTGTTGACTTTGTATCCTTCCACATCTATTGCTAACCAATTGTTTATTTCAACATTCATGTAGGCTGTCAAAGCGGCTAAGGAACTCGAACTTGAAGCAGCGTCCATTTACCAGGATCACCTCGAGTGAGCCCTTGGAGGAGATGGGGCTATCTTGACAGCCCCTTGGGACCCAAACCTCTATTATCGATTTACACATTGATGTGCGTTCATATGGGCAAAAGCTGTGGTAAGCTTGTCCCTTCCATCTGTTTTTTCCAGCCTAAGCTGACATCAAATATCCTCTCCAGCGCGACGGCTTAACAACCCGCGGAATCTCTCCTAACACGGTTGAATACAAGCATGAGATGTTCAAAAATGTCGTTGTTCATAAGGATATGAACGTTGAAGACCAAGTCAATAAACGCTACCCTGTGGCCACCCCAAGAGCCAAACAAACTACCTCAAAGCAAAGAAACTTCTTTGCCAACACTCCTCCAGTTGAAATGAAGATCAAGACTGAGCCGATCAGTCCTTCCGGTTCCAAACGCAAATTGAAGATGACCTCCGCCTCCAGCAAGGTAACTTCCCACAAGAAAGTAAAGAAGGAACCTGGTGAGTTTATGGTTTTCGATTATCATGTATGGTGAATGATAATCAAACTGATGATCTTGTGATGTTTGTCCAGATGCTGGTATGACTTCGAGCAAATAGATCTCCCTGTTGACTGACAAGGAAGTTCTCAAGTCAGAATCTCACGTTTCGGACTCCGATGTGGAATTTGTGGTTACGCACACGACTCTTTTGGACAATTTCCTATTTGAATGTGATGTTTCCCGTAACAATGTCACCACTTGAGCGATACTCTGCAAGGCTCAGGTCCAGTCTTGGACTGATCTGGTCCCCAGTGTCCAGATGACCGCCAACGTCTTAACAGAGCATGGAATGACCTTCAAGTTAGCTAATCGCCTCATCAAGGCAGATTCTCAAAATCAACCTTCCACTTCCACCAATTGAAGTTTGTTCCAATCTGACCTCCTTTTGATTCAACACTTCCCAAAATAAGAGTTTTTTAAATTGGTTCTTTGGCGATTGGCTTGTATTTTCTTTTATACATGCAACTTTTCCCTTTTTCAATACCGTTTTTAAATCTTTCAATATGTTACCTAGGGGGTAACCCAATTGTAATTGGTCTCAATGGCCTTATTTGAAATTATTGCTAGGTTATGTTATGTGAATCAAAGATGCCAGTTCGGCCATGTTGGCGTTCCAGATTTGCCGCGCTACCAACTGCCCGGTGACTCCCCAAAAAGGCAAGAATACTTGCAAACATGTATTGCTAGCCTTCTGTGAAACAGCAGTCGCAAACACAAGTTCACCGTATGAACTTGATGAGTTTTTGTCTTTGAGAGTCTTACGGTCATTACCCTCCAACTTTTCAAGTGGCCGCTCAAAATCTCGAGAATCTCATGTGGTTTGGTTTGCCAATACAATAGATTTCAAAAGAAAAACATGTGGTGCACCGGGCAAGGTGACTAAGCAAAGCCACACTGTTGAATTCGAAACTTTTGATTGCTTAATTTCAACTACCACTGTGGCAAGATGACAGGAAAGAAAATGAGGCATAGGGTACAAATCAATGACAACTGGTCTACATATAGCCGCTACCTTTGAAAAGCTTGTCGCACAAACCCTCTGTGAAAACTTCCATCATGGAAAACCATACCACAGCCCGCTCCCCATCAGCATCAATGGCCCCTCGAAGTCCCTGGGTCCTTTGGAGGTTCGCTTTCACCGGTGAGAAACCCTTCTCAATTGGATTGAGGTCCGGGCTATACGCGGGTAAATATATCAACCTTACACCACGAGCTTCACATAAATCAGCCACCGAGCCACCATGATGAATTGGGGCGTTATCTAGAACAAGCACAGAGTTCCGAGCCGGCCATGGATTCATGGCCGGTGACTATGTAAATTACATGTTCATTAGCAATCAAAACATCATTCCATCAAATCCATGGGTCCAGCTCACCAAGTGGTCTTCCAAAAAAGCTTTGAAATCAATGCGAGAATACCCACCGCGCTTAATGGTGATTGCCAATAGGCCATCCAAGGAAATAGCCGGTAACGCCAGCCAACGGCCTGATTGAGTTGGCCTGGCAAGTCGGGGGGTATGCTCGCCAATGGGTGCACATGCGTAGTCGCAATACATATACTGTTTCGCAATTGCGGTTTCATCTAGGGGTCCAAGCCGATCGATGAATCAGTACACAGCAAAACAAACCATGAAGAACGCATTGGCTCACCAGCGAAGACAAGGCAACGGGGGTCAATGTCCAGTACCCTTGCCATATAAGCCCCTTGGGCGGCCAAACTTTGATTTGGGTGAACGGTACGTGCTTTATTTTGTGTCCAACACAATCTGTCGCGTAGCTCAGTTGAAAGTGTCTTGATTGATACATGTTTATAAAATTGTTCCATGATTTTGCTTTGGAGTTCGTCTAGGTATCAATACCCGAATCGCTGCGCCATAAATGGCGGTTGCGGAGCGAAAGCGGAGCGATTTTCCGGTCCGCCACGCCCCCCGCCATTCATAGCGGAGCACGCGCACCGCCTTCCAGGGCCGGGTTTTTCCATAGCGTAGAAATCGCACCGCAACCCGGCCCCAGGGGTATATCTCCGCTATATAGCGGAGATATCTGTATGGGTACAGGGTTGCGGTGCCCAGTCGAAATCTTCCATCCAAGCACCATCATCTCCTCCACTTTACGCCACAACATACTCCACGATCAGATGAAACACAATCATTTCGAACGATGGCAACCTGGACTAGCCTCTGGCCTTGCTTGTGCACCTTCAATTTCAACCACGGCCAGCCTGTGGTTTGCGGTAATAGGTTTTCTCTTCTATTTCAGGTGGGTGCCTTCCTTTTCCATCGCTTCCTATCTACCTTCATCAACTTTTAAAGCTGACCATTAACATTTCTCAACTTCATCCAATATCTAAGAATGCCACTTTCAAAATCCACATCACAAAGCTCTACTACTAACCAAACTACCCTTCAAGTTCCCAGCAAGGGTCCAAACAATCGAACACTTCGACCACCAAGTCCGTCTCGTCCTCGGCCTGGATTTGTGGTTCCTCCCAAGGACTCACGTTCAGCTGTCATCATTTCGACTTCATCTGATGAAGATCTACCCGAATTGCTTGCTCATCGCCAAGCTTCTCCTTGTCCCCTGGCTTCTACTCTCAAGAATAGCAAGCAAGCTCCAGCCAAAAAAGCCAAAGCAATCCGACCAGGAAAGGTAAGCTTTATGATATCATGTTCTATATCATCGCCGAGTTAATTCTTGGTTTTCCTAGACTGTTTCGTCGACTAGCAAACACGTTCGATCTCCGTCACAAGGATCGACAGGTAGCCCACGATCACCTCGACCATCGAAACGAGCAAATGTCGATGTAAGTACTTTCACCGCTTAATCGGAACCCTTCTCTTTGTTCTGACCTTTATATTCTAGCCCTTGGAGGTACCTGAAGGTGCCGATCTGTCTCAGGATTCCGATGTCGAGATCGTTGGGACCATTGAACCTGGATATAACGAGACTCGGTCACTTGGTGTAAACAAGCTCCTTCAGTACTTTTTTCCTCCTAAGGTAAGTGTTTTTTCACATCTTTCTCATACATTCTTCTCTTTTTTCTTCCTTTCTTCTTATATAGGGCCGCTCATACCAGTGTAGATTCTGTCACAACAAGTATCTCAAGCAACCCAGCTCGTATTACGCCCTTTGGGGTCATCGAGATGGAAATGAATTCCGCCCGGTTTGCACCAAGCGAGCTGATGCTATTGCCGCAGGTTTCGAACTGCCCCTCACCTATCTTGAAACTATCGAGAAGGAGGCCAAAGAATCCCAAGGAACGTTGGATTGTTTCGTCAAAGGACCGACATTCAGTGTAGACCTCTTAAACTTGATCCTGGTTCTATGGATCGTCCGACACGCCTTACCTTGGGCACGTTTTGAAGACCCTGCCCTTCGTGCAGCCTTCCACACCGCAAACCGAGGTGCAACCGTTCGATCAACTACCTGGGCTTCACAGCAATTGGTTCATCTCTTCTCGACCTTGCATGCACAGGCCATTGACAAGTTAAAAGTAAGTGACATCTGTTTAATTCAAATCATGGACTTAACTAAAATTGATTTCTATTTTGGTCTTCATTTTTGATCTTTCTTTTTTACATAGGAAAACGAGGGTCGTTTCTGCCTCGTACACGACGTTTGGACCACAAAGGGCAATCGATATGCCTTTGTGGGAGCAACAGCAAACTATGTAGATAAAAATTGGGAGTACCAATCGACTCATCTCACCCTGAAGATGGTCGCTTGGCGGCACTTTGGAGTGCTTCTAGCACGTCCTATTGGCAAGTTCTTGATTAGGCATGGGCTTCATAAAAAGATGAGTCCCAATACCTTCCCTTTTCTAATTTCTTTTACTTAGTTTCGACTTTTTTCTTTTTTTTAATTCTTCTGGTTCTTTTTGTTTCTTACTTGCTAGCCCAGACCACAGACAGTGGAGGCAATAACATGACCATGGCATCTGAGCTTCAAGCAATGTTTTTGAACGCTCAAGATCCAGTGTCATGGGATCATTCGACTCATCACGTCCGATGCTTTGCCCATAAGCTTAACTTGGTTGTTGGGCATGGTCTTAAGGCCCTCGGTCAAAAGGTAGGCCGCCAATTGAAGAATTCGACTCCTCGAGTACCTTTCCCAACGCCTGGGCTTGAGGTGAACGACGGGGAGGATCCGGTCGAGTACGGCTTGGAATCGGACGAAGAGAGTGTCTCGGGTTTACCCGACGAGCCTGATGGCATTGATGATGACGAGGATGATGAGGAAGACAATCCAGACGAAGACGGTGTTTTCGGTGATTTGGTTGCAGGGGCTCTTCAAAAGGTATGTCCCATACCGTTTGGTCCTCTTATGTCTTTTTTCTCACGTCTTTTCACTCAGCTAGGCAAAACTGATTGGTTTACATCTTTCACTTAGGTGGACGCAGTCTCTGGCCAGATTGCCAGCCGCGCTGCTCGTCGGAACGACTTCAAGACCCGTGCCACCCGTATGGGTTACACAGGTCGCATGGTTAAGAGACCATGCAAGACTCGATGGAACTCTCATTACGAAAGTCGCACGATTGCCTGCGAGGCTCAAGAGGTGAGCAAATCGTTTATTCTATCTTCCTTGTGCATTTTCTCATCAGTGTGTCACAGGTAATCAACACAATGATTGCTGCCGATCGTCAAGCTCGTTTTTTCAAAGGCATCACTATTTCACCCAAAGAATGGCACGCAGTGGAACTGGTGAACAAGGTGTTGAAGGTGAGAGTCTGTCTTTATCTGAATCTAACAGGAATAGCATGTACTTACTAACCATTTGCTTGACTGAAACAGACCTTTGTTGAAGCCACATCTCGAGTGGAGGGAAATGGCCCGACAGGCTGCATCCTCCTAGCGGAATACAAACGAGTCATCACCGACCTTCAACAACATCAACTCGATTGTCAATCTTTTCCGACCATCGATAATGCCATCGATGTGATGATCAAATGGCTTATCGAATACCAACAAGAGGCTGCTGAAAGCGATGCCATAGTCTTAGCAACTGTTCTGAATCCCCGATACCGACACAAGTTCTTTTCTCTCCATTATCCGGTTTACAGCGGCTCTGCCAAAATGTTGATTGAGAATGCCTTTCACGATCTGATGGAAGAATCAGAACCACGTGAAGCAACACCATCATCCGATGATCACAATGATCCTGTTGAGGCTGATGCCTACGATGTCTTTGGAGACTCCACTGACAGTCCAATCAACTCATCCGATTCCCGCTCGGAGCTGGATGACTACTTGAGTGGGCGATTTCGGATTAAGAAAGACGAATCCCCACTCGAGTGGTGGAAGGTTGGTCTTCTTTTCTTTTCTCATTGTATATAGAATCTGAGACTGACTCCTTACTTTGTCTTACCTTTGATCGATCAACAGGCAAATCATCATCATTTCCCTACACTGGCCAAACTTGCTCGTGATTACCTTTCGGTCTCAGCCACCTCCTGCGCTTGCGAGCGAACTTTCTCGGCCGCTGCCGACGTTTGTACTCCGACTCGAGGTAGTATGCTCCCCAAAACGATGGAGCGTTTGGTCGGCTGTCAAGCTTGGTTAAAGGAAGGCATCATACCTCAAGGACAATTCGAAGAAGCATCCAAAGTACTTCTATCCTATATGGAAATGATAGCAAAAAAAAAAGGGAAAAAGGTGCAAAAGGGATAGTATAGTATTTACTTGTGTTATAAATTACAAATATACATACAAATATAGGTCACTTTCTATTTTTCTTTCTTGTTAATATTTTCTTTTATCAGTTTCTACAAGGTTCCTATAGCTTATATAAGAGAATCCACCCCACTCTCCTACCTGCCCAACAATGAATGTTGGGCAGGTACACATGGGGTTTGAAATACATTTTGTTTTTTCTTTTTACTCTTCCTTTGCCTCGTAGCTCGCTATATGCCGTATAGCGCGCTATATTTTCGCTAATAGCGGAGCCCCTCAGAGCGCGCTATATGGCGAAAATATAGCGCTTGGACCGCTGCGCCATCCTGGAGAGTTTTGTTTTTCGAAAAATAGCGGAGCCATAGCGCCTCCGCCCATAGCGCAGGCTCCGCTGCACTCCGGATATTGGTCATTTTCCGGAGCGTAGCGGAGCGATTCCGGTATTGTAGGTATAACGTTGGGTCCAGGCGGAGGCTATCGAGGACAAAGAGACGCTCCGGACCTCCTAAGACTAATGCTGCACCACGATCCATATGGTCCAAGGGATTTGTAATGACGGCCCGAGTTTCCTGGTAGAGATTGACCCAGCAACGGACCAAAGTGAGGGCTAACTCCATTCCAAGAGTCCTAGAGATATTGTGAAATCGAACCCCGGTGAGGGCTAAGCAAACAACTGCAAGCTTGATTTCCGGGCTATGATGAGAGACCCAGAACTGGAAAACAACCATATGAGCCTTGCGAGATATGAGATCAGGAAACAAAAGAAAACGGCTCACCGGTGGCATATTGGTCCTGTGCCAATTTTGAGGTAGGATGGTTGAGGTAGCAAGGATAGAGGGACAAAAGAATAGGTGGACGAGGTGAAGCGAGAAGGGAAATCACAGATGAGGAATAGTTGAGTTGAGAAGAATGGGTGGACAAGGTGAAGCGGGAAACCACGGATGAGGGATAGTCTGTTGTGAGCTCTAGCATCAGGCTATAGAGATATGTTTATACTGTGTTACACGTCTCTTATCCAGTGTGAGGGGCAGACTTCTTGCTCCTCACGTAGCAATACATTATATCACCTGAAGGGCCTTTCCTAGTCTTCTTGCATCCCTCAAGCAGTCCAAGCCATAACATATTGCTACGTCTATCTACAGGGATCCAAGAAAGAAAACCAGCAAAGACAAGAAGTTGAAAAGAAAAGAAAGATACCGAAGAAATCGAAGAAATTAAAGAAGGAAAAGCTTATTCAAGTACAGAAGTTAAAATTAGATCTCATCTAAAGGAAGAAATTAAAGTTCATACATCACTGCATACCCCACAATCTACCGCATTAAAGTTCAACCGACTCTACCGATTTAAGGTTAATCATTCTTGCTCGAAACATCAGCCACCACGCCGGAATTCAAGTTACCCGACAGCCCGTCTGTAGAAGCAGAAGGAGACTACAAGGACTCAAACGAATTCCCGCTAAGCTCTACGATGTCTGGACCTAGTATGGAAGATGTTATGAGGAAGTTAGAGGAATTGAATGCGAGGCTAGTTGAAGAGACGAATCTTCGAAAAAATGCTGAACAGAACTGGATGGAATTGAAGCAAAGTATTGAACGGGATAGAGCACAACAAGCACCTCCTAACATTGTACCAGAAAACTCGACGCCATGCATGAACCAAACCCCCGCTGCTTTACCTATGCAAATCAGACCACCGAAAATCGCGACTCCTGATAAATTTGATGGGAGTAAAGGTCAAAAGGCTGAGATTTTCGTAAACCAGATAGGATTGTATATGAACATGAACTCAAACTCATTCGTAAATGAGCAAGCTCAAGTCGCATTCACGTTATCGTACTTAAGTGGTAAAGCTAGCATATGGGCCCAATCCCTAACTGAACAACTCCTAGACCCCGAACAAGCGAATCTAGTTACATGGACTAAGTTTCTATCCTCGTTTAAAGCAACCTTCTTCGATTCAGAACGTATATCAAAAGCAGAGAAGGAGTTAAGAGCACTCAAGCAAACTGGATCGGTATCAGACTATTGGATAAAGTTTTCGGAATTAGCACTTGTAGTGAAATGGCCTACTTCAGTTATGTTATCTCAGTTCGAACAAGGACTAAAAGTCGAAATTTCGGTTTACATGGTGCGCGATGAATTTAAGGAGGTTGAAGACATGGCAAAAGTTGCAATCAAACTCGACAATAAGATCAATAAACGTACACCATATACCACCATCAGTGCAAATGCGCCAATCGCCTCGCAATCCAACACGCCAGACCCGGATGCGATGGATTGCTCCGCTTACCGACTAAACATCAGTTCAGATGAGTACAAGCGAAGAGGAATGGCTGGTGCATGTTATAGTTGTGGTCAAGTAGGACATCTGATTGGAGAATGTGGAGAAAGAAGAAGAAGAGGAGGGAAAACATCATGGAGAGGAAGAGGAAGTTATAGATTTAAATCACGAGTGGCAGAAGTTGATGGGTTGAAAGAGGAGGAGAAAGATGGAGGAGCTGAGTCGTCAAAAAATGGCGGAGCTCGGGAGTGCTAGTTGTGCCTCCCCCGAGCGTAAAAGACTTAGCTATAGATTTTAGTAATATTCATGCTCTTGAAATAAATGACACCAGAATTATTGATGATATTACCATAGTCGATGCTAAGACAGCCACAACCGTTACCGCAAAAGCCCTCGTTGACAGCGGTGCAACTCACGAGGCAATGAGTGAGAAATTCGTTGTCAAACATAACCTTCACACTGAAACACTTCATCAACCTAGAAGCGTTACAAGTTTTAGTGGCCATGAGTTGAAAATAACTCACACCGGTGATTTTCGTGTAAACGAAATGAAGAACAACCCCACAACTTTCATCATAACCGAGTTACGTGACAAGTATGACATCATACTTGGCATGCCGTGGATCAAGAGAAATCACGACCTCATTGATTGGAAGTCAAGTAAATTGAAAACTCACGATTATGATATTGCAGTTACAGATGTAACTTCGCTAAAACCGACAACCGCCTCGAAGGACCATGATTGGAAGCCTGACAGGCAAGCTAGGAATTTTAGCGAGGGGGTGGAGTTTGTTAACTCATTAACACCCCCGCAATGTGCGTATTTTTCATCTATTAATCCTGTTGAAGAAGCAGCTAGCAAGCCGTTACACTCTCTACAATTCCAGGAACCATCCGATGTTGAAGTAGAAGAAACGGCAGCACAAGTACAAGAATTACCTGATGATATGAAAGAAACTGCTCAATTGTCTGCGCCGGAAAAAGCCTTGAAGGACCAGGATGTGGAGCCAGATAGGCACGTTAGGCAAAATGACAAGGGGGTAGAGAATTGCACAATCTCACTAATGCCCCCGCAGAGTACGTGTATTCCTCCTTTTCCCAAAGTCCAAGAAGCAGCTGGCAAGTATGAGCTCCTTTCGAAATCAAGAATTAGACAGATAAACTCGAGAATACCCCGAAAGCACTCGTTACTGGATCAGATCAACAAAATGCTCAAGCCGTCCCCAATTTCATTGAACGCAGCAAAAGCCTCATGGAACGTGTCTGCCAAGTTGGCGGCAGAAGAATCCAAACATGTACCCGAAAAGTCAGCAGCTGAACTTGTGCCGAAATGCTACCACAAATTTCTACCGATGTTTGAGAAATCAAATTCCAATGTCCTACCGCCTCACCGACCCTATGATTTTCGAGTCGACCTTATTCCTGGTGCGACACCACAGGCAGGGAAAGTAATCCCTCTATCGCCAAAGGAAACGGAAGTTCTAAACGAAATGTTAGAGAAGGGGTTATCAAATGGCACTATTCGTAGGACGACATCACCTTGGGCGGCCCCGGTTCTGTTCACTGGGAAGAAGGATGGAAACCTCCGTCCATGCTTTGATTACCGCCGGCTGAACGCACTAACTGTGAAAAACAAGTATCCGTTGCCGTTAACAATGGAGTTAATAGATAGTTTATTAAATGCTGATCAGTTCACAAGCTTAGACATGAGGAATGGATACAATAACCTTCGAGTTAGAGAAGGAGATGAGGCCAAATTAGCGTTCATATGCAAATCTGGTCAGTTTGAACCTCTCACGATGCCCTTTGGACCCACCGGTGCGCCTGGATTTTTCCAATACTTCATTCAGGATATCCTGCGGAGCCACATTGGACGAGATGTGGCGGCTTATCAGGACGACATTCTAATTTACACCGGACCGGGTGTAGACCATCAAGCTGTAGTTAAAGAAGTCCTTGAAATATTAAGAAAGCAAAATGTATGGCTTAAGCCCGAAAAATGCAAGTTTTCAATGAAGGAAATCTCATATCTAGGACTCATTATCTCAAAGAACCAAATTAAAATGGATGAAAGTAAAGTCAAAGCGGTGAAAGAATGGCCGACACCAAAAAATCTCTCTGAAGTTCAAACATTTTTAGGATTTGCAAATTTTTATAGACGGTTCATTGATCAATTTTCCAAAATCACAAGACCACTTCACGAGCTGTCTCAGAAGGATGTTGGATTCCAGTGGACGGAAGTTCGAAACAGAGCATTTGAAACACTGAAGACAGCATTTACCACAGCGCCTGTCCTAAAAATTGCTGACCCGTATCGACCATTCATTCTTGAATGTGACTGCTCTGATTACGCCTTAGGCGCGGTCTTATCTCAAGTTTCCGGAGACGACAATGAATTACACCCTATAGCGTACTTATCCCGATCCTTAATACAAGCTGAGCGGAATTACGAGATATTCGACAAGGAATTATTGGCAGTTATCGCGTCATTCAAAGAATGGCGTCAATATTTGGAAGGCAACCCAAATAAGCTAAGTGTGATTGTGTATACAGATCATAAAAACTTACAATCATTGATGACCACCAAAGAGCTGACGAGGAGGCAAGCAAGATGGGCAGAAATATTAGGGGAATTTGACTTTGAGATACGATTCCGACCAGGAAAGCATTCGAAAAAGCCTGACGCGCTCTCTCGACGACCGGACTACATCCCCTCAGATGGCAGCAAACTCTCCTTCGGCCAAATTATCAAGCCGGATAACTTACCAAGCGATGCGTTCATTAGTGCACTGGAAGCGGTCGACTATTGGTTTGAAAAGGAAGACAGTGAGGAAGTGGATCTAGAGAATGATGAAACAGATGATGGACGAGTATGGAGTGACTTGAAAATCTTAGAGCAAATTAGAAAGGAGTCGTCAAATGACAAGAAAATCAACGAGTTAATGTTGTTGTGCACTGACATGGCTAAGTCAAAAATGCTGAAGGACTATAAGCTCATTGATGGTGTTATGTATTTTAGGAACAAAGTAATGGTACCCGACAACGCCGATCTCAAACTGCAAATATTAAGATCAAGACACGACAGCAAGTTTGCTGGCCACCCAGGCCGAATGAGAATGCTGATGTTGGTAAAACGAGCTTATCACTGGAACTCAATGAAAGCATATGTGAACAGATACGTCGAAGGCTGTCAGTCATGCCAACGAGTGAAATCAAGGACCGAGAAACCGTTTGGAAGCCTACAACCACTCCCAGTACCTGATGGACCGTGGTTGGACATATGCTATGATTTAATTACAGACCTTCCCTTATCTAATGACTTCGACAGTATATTAACCGTAGTTGACAGGCTGACCAAAATGGCCCATTTCATACCATGCAGAAAGACAATGGATTCAAATGAATTGGCGGGATTGATGATTAAGGAGGTCTGGAGGCTTCATGGAACACCTCGGACTATTACTTCAGATCGAGGAAATATATTCATATCTCGAATTACGAAAGACTTTCACAAGCGACTGGGGATAACAACTCAGGCCTCAACTGCATTCCACCCACAGACTGATGGGCAGTCGGAGATTACTAACAAAGCGGTAGAGTTGTTCTTAAGACATTTTACGTCTTACAAGCAGGACAATTGGAGTGAACTGATCCCATTTGCTGAGTTCTCGTATAACAACAATCTACACAGCGCAATCGGAGTCTCGCCTTTTAAAGCAAATTATGGATTTGATGTAGCGTTTACTGATGTCCCTTCAACTGAGCAGTGCCTACCAATAGTTGAGGAACGTATTGATCAAATCAAAGCAGTCCAGCGCGAGGTGAAAGATGCGATGAAGTTGACTCAAGAACAAATGAAAATTAATCACGATAAAAAGATCCAAGAAACTCCAACATGGTCTCATGGCGACCGAGTGTGGTTAAATAGCAAAAATGTCTCGACAACACGACCAACTGCTAAGTTCTCTCATCGTTGGCTGGGGCCATTCACTGTATTGAAAAGAGTTTCAAATAATGCTTACAAACTATCCTTACCCAAGTCTATGAATAAAATGCATCCAGTCTTCCACGTTAACCTATTACGAGATTTCAAGAAAAGCACGGTAAAAGGGCAAGATCAAGAACCAATGGCGCCTATCATAATAGAAAATGAAGAGGAATATGAAATTCATGAAATCTTAGATAAAAGGAAAAGAGGAAATAAAGTTGAGTATTTAATTAGTTGGAAAGGGTATGACTCAAATCATGATTCATGGGAACCGGAAAAATCACTCAAGAACGCAAGAGAGGCAACACAAGAATTTAATGCAAAATACCCGCACGCTGAAACAAGGTATAGAATAACTAGGAGAAGAGTGAGAGGGTGAAGCTTTTTCCCTAAGGGGTTTTTTAATGCCAACCCGTGGAAACAAGCTAACCTGCAAGAGGGGGTGAAGCCTTAAAGGGGGAGTGATGTTGTGAGCTCTAGCATCAGGCTATAGAGATATGTTTATACTGTGTTACACGTCTCTTATCCAGTGTGAGGGGCAGACTTCTTGCTCCTCACGTAGCAATACATTATATCACCTGAAGGGCCTTTCCTAGTCTTCTTGCATCCCTCAAGCAGTCCAAGCCATAACATAGTCAAGGTGGGAAGAATAGGTGGACAAGGTGAAGCGACAAATCACAGATGAGGTCTAACCCACTGACCCCTCTAGAACTGGGATCAGAACCTACCAGAATATCCACCACCTGCCGCGTGAGATTCTGTGGGAATATGTCAAATACGTCAACAGTTCCCTTAACTGTTTCCCACATGAAAAATAAAGAAAACTCGTTTTTTCAACAAATCAGAAAGTAAATAAAATCTGGAGAACAAAAGAAAACCATTATTTTTCACAACGGCTGTATGTCATGAAGCCAAATTTGCCATCTATTCCAGTCATCAAACTATAGGTCCATTCCCCAATACGAGATTGATTGATTTTGAGACGCGATTGAACATGAAACCACTGAAAAGATTGAATCAAAACAGTTCACCAAAGTTGACAGTTAAGATGGTTACTAGAAACTTTGCGGCGGGCGCTGCCCTAGATAGTTTGATTGACCAGTTGTGATCTATGACATCAAAGATCCCAATCTGCTTCAATATTTGGCTCACATGTATAGCAAGCTCAAAATGACAAAATCCAGTCATATCCAATCAAGCAATGTTGACGCTAAATTATTCACTTAAAACTTGAGAAGCAGGTGCATAGGTTAAAAAAGAAAAAGCCACAAGGGGATCAAATCCAACTTCAAGAGCTTTATATTCAACTCAGCTCAGCTTCAGCTGAATAGTTTGAGCCCAATGAAATAGAACTTGGTTATGAACAATATCTTCCACATTCAGTTCATCTTAATCTGAAACAATCAATACTTCAACTTGGTTGTCCATCAGAAACAGTGAGATTGACTTTGAGCCTGACCTGGACCAACATGGCTCTGCTCCTAATGTTTCACAGAGTTCTTAGCCATCAAGGATAAATCATTACATGTAAGAGCATGTAATCAATGGAATTCAAAGAAACACAGTCAGGATAAGTGAATAAATCATGCTTTTGCAGCTCCAAATAAGTTTGAATTGGCATACTGAAACTTGGAATTTGATTTGTCAACTTCTTTCACTCAATGGAAAACACAAGATTTGGTTATCATGAAATACCCTTTGGCTTCATTTGATAATTAGGAAGTTCACATCATTGTATCCTCATATGCAGTTGCTTTCACAGAGCTTGGAACCAATATGATCAAGTGTTGCATGTGAAAGTGTTTGAGCCTTCTGGAATTGACCATCCCTTTTAATGAATTTTGCCCGAATCTGTATTTCAATTAGCCAGACGATGTGATTGGTGGGAACAAATGCTACTATCCAATTACAATACAGTTTTTACATCACCATCAATTATAACAATCTAGAGGGAAAATTGCATTGAGAACCATGTCAAAGATCTACAAACAATAGACTTATGAATATTCCAATCTAACAGTGAAGGTAAGAGGCTCTTCACTCCTGGTTATTCCATCTTGAATGAATGATCAATTAAATTGGCTTTAGTTTTTTTCATCTTTTTGAGCTCCAGGTTTGAATATCTAAATTATAGATATCACTG
The DNA here is from genome assembly GCF_000204055.1 of Melampsora larici-populina 98AG31. Lineage (NCBI taxonomy): Eukaryota > Fungi > Basidiomycota > Pucciniomycetes > Pucciniales > Melampsoraceae > Melampsora > Melampsora laricis-populina. The sequence continues at coordinate 281,712 of NW_006768829.1, forward strand.
CCAGCATATTAACCTCGTATTGGGAAATCCGAGGTGTTCTCGGATCTGAAACCTCGGACAGAAGCTATCCGAGGTTTTGATCCGAGGTAATTTTGGGCGCATAATGATACCTCTGACAGAAACGTCGGATAAGATCTGTCTGAGGATTTGCATCCGACGATACCTCAGATCTCCCGATCCGAGGCATCTATGTTGGTGGTGTATGTGCAAGTGACTTGCATAAGTACCGTAAAATCCCCTACTGTTGTGGTCCACCTTGCATCAGGTTGTTTTTGTTGGTTTTCAAGGTTGATTTGTGCTTTTCAGGTTTGCTTTGTGATTGGTTTACTTTGTGATTTTATATCTACTTTTCAAGCACTGATTTTATTACTGCTTTCCATTTCTTTCTTTCAATTACAATTGTTATTCTTTTTTTCTTTGAAGGGTTACTAACCATTTCTAATCTGCCTTGTTTGGGGGACCTGCTTTCTCTGATTGTTATCTATTAAAATTCTCACTTTGGAAGTAGTGTTTTTGAGTTATCTTTTAGAACTCTCACTTTAATTATGTAAAGTTGTCTTCTCCACTTGTATTACATGTAGGCTCTTGCTATTTGCAGCCCACATGAAATCCATGTAGGCGCTGTCCAAATTACGCCTACACGGTTGTTTTCCGCCAAAAAGCGCCTACATTCATGATGTAGACACTTTTTCCTTTTTAAAATGACGCCTACAGGCTGAAAAACCAATGTAGGCGTCATTTGTGTACGCCTACATCCTAAAAATAAAATGTAGGCGCTTTTTTTGAGCACCTACATTGTTTTTTCCATGTAGGCGCTTAAGTTAGTTATAAGGGACTTATACACGTGTGAATACAAATCTATAAGAGTGCTGGTATTAATATATAAGGGTGTTGGTATTAAATTATAAGGGTGGTGAGATTGGTTATAAGGGTGGTGAGATTAATTATAAGGGTGGTGAGATTAAATATAAGGGTGCTGGTATTAAATGATAAGGGTATTAAATGTAAGAGTGCACATTTGATTATAAAATTATAAGGGTCTTATAATTAATTATAAGGGTGTTGGAATTAAATCATAAGGGTGTTGGTATTGAATTATAAGGGTGTTGGTATCAAAATATGTAGGCGCACAAAAATTATGCCTACAGTCAAAAAAAAAGATTTAGGTGCATTTTTGTGACGCCTACACAATGTAGGCGCTTCAAATTTACGCCTACATTTTATTTTTAGAATGTAGGCGTACACAAATGACGCCTACATTGGTTTTTCAGCCTGTAGGAGTCATTTGAAAAAGGAAAAAGCGCCTACATCATAAATGTAGGTGCTTTTTCGTGGGAAACCTTCATGTAGGCGCTGTTTTGGCAGCGCCTGCATGGATTTTGTGTGGGCTGCAAATAGCAAGGGCCTACATGTATTCTCAGCTTTTGAAGCAACACTTCAAATGTTTGATCCACATTACTCTCCCCATCACCTTCTTGCAAATCAAAACGATTTCTATAACTCAACCATCCACCTGGTCCTAACCCAAGGAGTCCTTATACAACTTCATTGTCTCGTGATCATTTTCCATCCACCTAACTCAATAAGTCATTGAACAAAACAATCCTGCCAACCACCTCATTATCTGTCCTTACTTTCCCTCTGCCTTGCTTCAACCTCATATTCTACAGCAAAAGCTCTCATATATCACTTTCTTGTGGTTATCATGTGATTTCATTGTTGTTTACATATTACTACATCTACACTACGGTCCAAAAGTGTTGTGACTAATATACAAATTCAATTTTACAATCTGTCTCATGAATGTCGGTCTTTAGGTTCTGAAAATGTCCATAGTAAAGGACATCCCAATAACAAAGCATCAACATGAATGCTATAAATTTAATTGAATTATATTTTTTTACAACACTCAGGTTATCAGTGGACTCACTAGGATTTGAAACTGTGTGGATTACTCCAATGAACGGCAGATGGTAAAAATTCAACCCAATTGGGGTGGGACTTTTTTAAGAGTGATTTTTTTCAAAAAAAACTCATTTCTGGGACCTTCTTATTATCCACCTTTCAGGGATCAAGAAGTTGATAAGTAATCTGAAATGAAGGGAATGATACTTCCTGCTTGTCATTTTTAAACCTGTGTTTGTTTCTCACCCTATAAAAGGGGAACCTGTCACACCTACTTTGATTCTCATTATGTAACTTACTGGTCAAATGTATGTTTACCTATCATCATTCATTTTAAAGGAGAACCAGCAATTCAGATTAAATCGACAAATCAATACAAAATCTGCAAAGCCTCCAACTTTTTAGCGGACGGAATTCAAGTTTTGGCCACCCGAAGTTTCGCCCTCGGGATAAACACTTTCCATTTTCTTTCTCTTAACAGTTACCTCAATCATCATATATCGATTAATCAATTAAATTAAATTAAATTCACAAGTTTTAGGATTTCAGTGAAGAGCCACATATGTAAAGATTAGCAAAGTACGTGGGTTTTTTCAATTTGAAGTTGATCAACACGCCTGGAGATTGCTCATTTGATGCTCTCCATCTCTGAAGGTATGTTCAATTTTTTTCTCCAAGACGTCTTATTTTCTGTCAACAAGAGCTGACCGTCGAGATAACCCCTCTATTCTTACCCATGAATGGTTTCTAGATAATCCTCCAATCAATATTGGGCCTTTTTAATCAATTCTCATCAATCATTTTAGATCTGCAGCACGGTATTGATGATGATTCACATATGACCTAAACTTGCCCCTTTTTTGAAGTTTAAACTACGTACACTGATTAGTCAATTGTATGAATGCTGACTGCGTGATTTTGTCCCTTCTTTTTACGATTGATGATTTGAAAATCACTCCTCGAATCCTAGATTGAAAGATTTGCTTGAATTTACTTGTCATTTGATTGATTGAATTTCTGATTGAAACCCGCTCATTCGGAAAGATGAAATTCAATAAGTAGGAATGTCAGGTATACGGATGGCGGGTCAAGTATTGAACCTGCTTTTGAAGTTGTACACATCCAGCAAAGGTGAATTGTTGAAATTAAGGAGTCGAGGTATAAGAAAAAAACAGTTTTTAACTGTTATTTCATAAATGATTAAAAATCGGATCAAAACAATCAAAAACCAAGAGCAAGACCAATTTGCTTGAAACTTCGATCATCCTCGACACTCATCTTCATAGGGGTCGGATTTAGGTAAGTCTTTGTACACTCATCAAAGACAAGATTAAAGAAGACTGACTTATTGAATCCATATCATCCAATTGATCCATGCAATCAGTCTCTTCGCAGCTAATGGTTTCACCTAATTCAACTCACCTCACAATCCACCCACCGATCATACTCTTCTCGTACCCGATCTATTTATCTCTGGACTCATTGTTCCAGTCGTACCTGTCGCACTCACTCAACTCGTAGAAATACCAGCCCAAGATTTTCAACCTATCACCTCTATTCTCTCAGCAGCCCACACATTAGCAGCTGTTCTTTTTCCTCTGATCGCTGGCTTGATATCTGATGCTGGTAAGGGTCGCTTACCTTTCCTACCTGGATTGGTAGCCATGTCTGCTGTATGTCATATTTTTTTATCTTGGCTTTTGACTCATTCTTCAACTTTCTCCTTTGGTCATACGTAGCCTCCTGATTCTGCTTTGAAAGCACAATCTTGCTTCTATTGTTGGCTAGAATTCTTCAAGGTTTCAGTGCTGGTAAGCTCAATTTAGCCTTATCAGTGTTTATCTTGATCCGAATTCATTCCACAAAGTTTAGCATCAATTCTTGTATTTCTTCATCAACAGCTATGGTCTGGACTGTAGGATTAACATTGGTAGTGGAAGCAGTTGGATCCAATAAACTTGGATCTACCTTGGTGAGAATGAGAGAGGAAGTAAAGATCTGCTCATGATTTGATGAAGATAATCTAATGCTGAGATCACATTTGCATTTGGGGCATGATATATGGTGTAATCTATGCAGGAAGTCTAGGCTCTCGGACTCTAGGAGGCATTGTTTGTTCTTGATTGGGATACTATGCTGTCTCTGAAGTAGCTGGATTCATCATATTGAACGATATCATCCTTCTTTTCCTAATCATCAAACATAGTGTAGCTGAGGCCTATCGGTCATCAAACCAAGATGAAGCAGTCACAGAGAGAACCATCATAGTATCTAGATCACCAGATTGATTGCAACCACCGCCTTTGATTAATCCCACCATTTGATATTTCCCACTTCTTGAAATCCTTCTTCATCCTTGATTGCCATCTTCACTCTTTGTGATATTCACCCAAGCAAGCATATAGCAAAGTTTGCTGTAACAGTTCCAGTTCACGTCAAATAAATCTTTGGAATGGATTCATTACAATCAGGCTTACTGTTTATTGCAAGCCAGTTACCTTGCCTAATCACAGGTCCAAACTGTGGGAAAGGAGTAGACCATAGTGGCGCAAGACTCCCCATAATATTTGGTCAACACTCTTGATTCTGGCTTCAATCTTATTAAGATTACCACAAGAATCAAGAGAAGGATGGTGGATTCAACTGATTGGATATGCAAGCCTTTTGACCTTTTTTTGGGATTGCTTTCTGCTATCAGTGATCCTTCACTTGTAGATGCAAGTAAAGCAATTGGTGAATCACATAAATTGTTTCCCAATTTATTTGGTCATAAAGGTCCATATGGTCAACTACATGTTGTCAATAATGTAGTCTATAGTTTAGGTATGACAATGGAACCTTCAATTTCAGGTGAAGTAGCCAATCAAATCAATTATGAAAATTCAATTGCAGTTGTGTCTTTACTTTGTTCAGTTTAATTTTTGGTGGCTTGGTTTGGTATGAAAGATGAAGATTGAATAGATAGAAGGAAAAGTGATGTCGTGACAACTAGGTGCTGTGTTTGTACCTTTTTCTTTGTGTTTTATTGTGGATTGGTTTTTTTGATTATAAGTTGCAGCGGATAGTAGTTCTAGATTTTGATACTATCAAATTTTGCTAAGCTGACCTCAATATCAGCTACCTTTAAAAGTTAGTGTGTGTATAAACACTGACAAGGTAATCAGATCTTGCAGCCTTGGGGGTTTTGATCAGGCCTCAACACTACAATCCCCTTTTTCATCTCTGCTATGATAGGTCTTTAGGGCCCGTTCGGCCGTGTTTCCCAAAAAGTGTAATTTGGTTATACAATTTACCAAACAGTGGTCCAAAACAACTATCAAAAGATCACCACGATCGTGATTGAACTTGACAAAGTTCAATTAAGAGAGGGGCAAAAAGTGTTTTTCGTCTGAAAAACAGCCTCAACCAGTTGAATATATCGTGATATATGATCTGATATATTGATCATATATCGTTGCCAAACATCACGTCTTTTTCAAAACTCATAAAAGATTTCGAATAAAAAAGGCTTTTTAGATTTGGTGGTCTATAACATGTTATAGAGTTTTACAAGTGTAGCCAAACGGGCCCTTACTTTCCTGAGATGATCAAAGTGATTATACAGGATTATATGTCAATATGACAACTCCATTGTGGATCTGAAAATATCTTGCACATTGATCATATTTTCCTGCCATCAGCACTCCACTCTTCCACATGTCTACAATTTCTTTCCCCATACACTACACCAAATGTCATCTTTACCGGGCGGTAAAGAAAACTACTGACATAGAAAAGTCCTGAGGCAACAGGAAGAGAGCTAAAAATCTGAAAAAATATGCACCTTGTTCCTAGATGTTGGGGCGTCATGATGAGTATTTTTTTGTATTTTACACGCAGATATTGGTTTCTGTACTAACAATAAACGCTGAAAATCATCAAAAACTCACATGTAACAATACCTGAAATTTGGGTCATGAGTATGAAGACAATATTTTGTGGTCTAAAAACTTCAATAACTTTTGCAATTCTGCTCCAAATAACTCGATTTTTGGTTCATTCAAAAGCTGAACTATTCTCCTTCACACTTCATAATATTAGTAAGGTGCTATCTAGTCATTTAAACACTCTACATATGTTCAAACAGTTCTGCATGAATAGCTCTGTAGGATCTTTTTTAGACCAGCTACAGATGTGATGTCTCAATGAAAAATGTAGAGGAAAGGCTCACCTTTTTAATGCACTTCAAATCGAGTGATTTGATTCAGAACTGCAAAAGTTATTGATGTTTGAAGATTCCAAAATCCTGTCTTCAAAGTCAAGGGCCAAATTTCAGGTATTGTTACACGTGAATTTTTGATGATTTTCAGTGTTTATTGTTAGTACATTAACCAGTATCTACGTGTAAAATACAAAAAAATACTTGTCATGACGCCCCAACATCTAGGAACAAGGTGCATATTTTTTCAGATTTTTAGCTCTCTTCCTGTTGCCTCAGGACTTTTCTATGTCAGTAGTTTTATTTACCGCCCGGTAAAGATGACATTTTGTGTAGTGATATTGGGTCCTCAATTTGAGACCATATCAGCTTCAGTAAGAACTCAAGTACAATCAATCCCTGTTTTTGTGTGAAGGTAAGTCAAAGGTGTTTTTGGTGAATAGTCAAGATATTTGGATGCCAAGGTAAAATCATTTGTTTGAGATATCCTCTTCAATCTTGATGAATTCAGTCAAAGTATACAAAGAACTTCTAGATCTTTATCACAGTGAAAAGGAATGTTAACTTATCCAGCCCTTGAGTTATTCAAAACATAGGCAAAGTCCCCTAGATCAATCAATTACAAAATTACAAAATTATCTGTTCATCCAAATTTAAAGTCCATCTTGAAATCATGTTCCTGAGGTGGAAGAAAGTGGATATGGTACAGAAGATCAATTCTCTCTGAACATTTTACATGTTTGAAAAACTACATCATGAGGTAGAAGCAAGTGTTGATACATCTAAACATAGTTCTTTGATCATTCAAACATGCTCATCTGATTGATTGAGAAAGGCAAATACTTGTGAATAATCTAAATCCCAATGAATGTTTACTGAGATCAAGAAATCAAATCTTTTGGGCCAGGGAGGTTTGTTGGTTTTTTTGAAATATCTTAATTTACAATGGCAAGAAAGGGTGGAATTGACATCCTTTTTTGATTACAAAACATCTATCTTTATATTTTACTTCAAACACAAAATGTATTTGTGAATTAGGAAATTAACCTATCATAAATCATAAAATATTGATTCACTGTGAACATTAATCGACTTCCACAAGTGGAAAATGAATCCCCCACGGGAAAACAATTAATCAAAATCCCCAGGTTGGAAAGTGAATGCAAAATGATTCTGAATTTTTCATGAGCAAAGAGGAGATAGATCAACTGAGCAGTTTCAATCCAGATCAGGGTTAGGGTTTGGGAGGATGGGACAAATAAATACACCGGATGTCAATATGCAATGTAAAGTGAATTATTTACGGTACACAAATATCGTTCTGGAAATTTCCAGAAGGTTTTTTCCAGAACGCCAGAACCCTTCGGGAAGCCTTCTGGCGTTCTGGAAAAAACACAAATTCAACATAAACTCTCTGCTGCAGCCTGCTGCAGCTTCCCCACATACCCCGCCTAACAAACATGGATCAAGTGATCAACGACCATACTCCCACCTCCAGCCAACCAAGCAGCCCTCAAGAAAACCAAGTCATCACACCGTTCACCTTCCAAATTCACCCATCTTCTCTTCAGGCCTACCCATCAAATTTCAATTTGAACTCCGGATCACCAAACTTCTATACACAACCTATTCCTGCTACTGTAATTTCACCCTCTGCCTTTGGATCCTCCTTCAATTCGATGGCTTCTCTCTCTCAACCTATCAAACAACCAGTCTCATCAATTCAAAAGAATTCAAGAACTGCCAAGGCCAAAAAAGGTAAGGCCATGTCAACATCCACTCGCAAAGCCACCACCAGCAAAGTCCCGAAGTCCGATTCAAAAAGAAAATCCAAGAAACAAGATGCAGAAGAACCCAATGATAGTGTATCCACTCGAAAAGCACCAGTGTATTGGGAAGAGGAGAAAAATGAGAAGGGGGAAACTGCGATGAGTATTCTGTTGAACTGGATCACAACTTATGGTAATTGGACTCGGTACAAGGATAAGACTCTTGTGAAAAGTCATACGGTGGAGGAGATCATCGATTATTTAGCTCAGCATGGTTTTTATGGCCGAAGTGTCAAGAACGTGGAAGGAAAGGTGAGTCTCAAGACCGTAAAGCTTTTGAATCTCAACTGACACACATGATTTATCTTACAGGTTTCGGAACTCGAAAAAAAATTCATTTCGGGTCAGATGTGGCTAAATAGCACTGGTCAGGGTGTAAAGAATGGAATTGAAGCAGAGAAAGCAAAGAATGGCTGGACTGATGACCATCCAGATTATTTGAACCGTAAGAAGTGTTTGATACAGGGTGAGTGAATCCATCCTCAAGCACCCTTCTGAATCTCCGACTGATCATGTTTTGAATCAGATTATATTATCAAACACCACTGTAAATATTATTATGAGCTTGAGGATACAATGGGGACTCGAGACAAGGGTACTCGCCTTGATGGTGCAAGCAGTGCGGTACCAAACTCTGCTGACAATTCTTTAAATTGTTTGGGACTGTCATCAAGGCTGATCGAGGCCTCACAAGTCACTGAGAGTCCCGACCCAAACACTCGAATCGAAGATGATCACTCACAAGCTTCCAATGATGAGTAC
>NW_006768829.1:291013-302905 GCF_000204055.1 Melampsora larici-populina 98AG31
CCTTTGTTGATTTGAAATTTATTGCTTGTTATTGGTCATTGTTTGTGGTTTTGAATAACCGAAACCTTTTTGAAGTAGTATGATCAGTTTCTAGTCAAAAAGGTGACCATAAATGAGGTCAAATTGAAAAATTTAAATTTGAGTGGCATTTTTTGTACAACAGAGTCGATTTGTAAAACTAAAACAAATTCAATCAAAGGTTTGAAAGCCAATAAACCAGTGAGAACGACTCAAAGTTGTGAATTTTAGTTCAACAGATAAGAACGATTCAAAGTTTTGAAATGTAGTGAAACAGATAGACGATTAATTAACCCCTTGGAGTCGCTATAAACTCAGCAAAAAGACCATCTCGCCTTGTAGTATCCTGCCTGAAATGATTAACATCAGTTGTTTGTCCAGAAGGTTGGTTTTGAGGAGGCCTTGCATTTCCTACTGAGTGAATCAGGCCTTCTTCAATTGATCCAAACTCGTCATGCCATTCTTCCCCACCAGCCTTTGAGAAATTATGTAGAATTATGCACGCACGGATCCACGCATTCGCCCTTTTCGCACTTGACACCCCATGTAAGATTATCCTGATTTCTTTTAAAGACTGGAATCTGCCTTTAAGCATACCAATACTTTGTTCGATAATGACCCTCCACTTAGATAATTCTTGATTGAATGCTTCTTGATTATCCCTCAAGCGGCGACCAACAGAGCGTTTGAAAGGTGTGATTACATGGGGAGATAAGGTATAACCTGAATCTGCCAAGAGAAACTCTTCCTCGTTCATGAAATTGGCAGGATCCGTGAAGAGCTGGGTAGAAGTCAGTTAAACTCCATCTCATCCATTAAGCTTACCACAAACAAACTTACTAAAGAGGAGCGATAAACCCTTTGATCATGAGCCGAGCCACACCAACCAAGTTCATAGAATCGGATTGACTTGTGTACGTCACACACTAACATCAAATTGAAAGCGTAAAAGTTTTTCCGTGTCCAATAGTCCTCAGGATTTCTCACCGGCGCAAAAGCAAGTGGCATGAGAGTTCCATCCATAAATCCCACCGTATCTTTGAAAACAGTATCCTTCATTTTGGATTTCAGTTCTTGTCGTTTATTTTCTTTGGGCCAGAACACCCAGTCCTTTTCAATTTGAAGGATCGCATAAATACATCGATTCGTCCAATTTTGGACACTACCTTCTAAACTAATTAATCGGATCAGTAAATAGAATCAATGTTTACCAAACAAGACAGTTCACTAACCTGAAATGTGAAACATATATGCCAAATGTGAAAGATCACCTCCGTTTCCCGAAGATCCCAGGTTCGCTAGAGCAACCAAAAGCTGCCATGGTACAGGGACTTGCTTGTGATGTGATTGGTTGTGAAATACACCACTCGATTGAATCAAATCGACTAATTTCCAAAATCGTTCCTCGCTCATTCGAGCCTACCAGTGAGAGTACAATATCCCTCATTAGCAGACACCAAGAGAAAACATCAGAAAGCAGACTTACTATACATATAAATGTATCACCGCCTTCCCAAAACCTTTGCGGAAACGCTGCGTTTCTTAAAACTTTGCGTTCGCGCGATCTCCGATCCTGAACATAGCGGGTTGAATTTAAAATTTTTAGAGCCTCTTCAAGCCGATCGAGTCCGTTTTGATTGATTTGACGTAGACGACGACCGAGTAGCACAAGCTTAACAGACTGTGCACTGGCCAAGTGGTATTCCAGCGCGGCCAGCAAAAACAGGTACAGTGGCTTCCTAGCCTCAAATCGATCATCGGCATCATGCTCATCATCTAAAACGGCCTCGGATTGTAAGTTTTGCTGAACGATGATTGCTTGAAGACACCGAAGGATGAAAAGGCTTTCAGAATTCCTCTTTTTCTGGAAAGCTAAAGTTAAAAGGTCTGTTTGTGACTGATTCTTCTTGTGAATTGCCAAGTGAATAGACCGTTTCAGAAGTCGACGTCGGCTTTTTCGAACCATTGCAGGAGGAAAGGCAGAGTTAAATTGAAATGCAAGACCGAGAAGTGCTGAGAGTTGAGAAAAGTGATGTGGGAGGGTGTTTGATGTGCGTGGTATGAGGTGTGTGCTAGCGGATGTGTGGTTGGGTTCAGTACTCAGGTGTTGGGCATTCTGGAGTTTGGGGCATTCAAAGTTCCAGAACGCCAGAACGCCAGAACACACCAAAAAAAAAACCTTCTGGCGTTCTGGAAAAAGTGTTCTGGAAATTTCCAGAACGATATTTGTGTACCACAATTGATCTCAATGAGGTGTTAATATGGCGGAAAATCATGAACATGCTTAGTCTAAGAAGTTATGTGATAATGTTGCGGCAACGCTAAGCTGAGTATTTGAGGCCTCGTGAAATATGCACAAGTCTTGATATTTTCACATATTACATAGAAGTGGATGAATATGAGCATTGATGCATATGTGTCCCAAGAACCTTTGCTCAGCCCATTCCTTTTGCAAAACCCGGTCAATAGATTAATACAGGCAAGGCATTCCAAGTTTGTTCTACAGCACTATGAGCATAACCCCAGTGGGAATTTTCCACGGAAGCCATGAAGATGATTCATAAAAATGCTCAGCCTGGACAAGGAGATCCCATGCATATATTTCTTCATCTCAATGGGCTATGTAATTGTTCTGACCACAACCTTGATTGTGCTTGCTTAGAAGGATGATTTTGCACATATACCATGCTGAAAGTGACTGGATTGAAGCTTTATCCATATGAGAATCTAAGTGAAATGCTACCATTGCTTGGACAGGACAATGTTAAATGAAAACAACTAGGTCAAGGAGAGTTTCAGAAGCTGCATCTCAATATCATTTTTTAATCTGAGGCACTCTTATCACAGTCCTTTATAGCAATCTACAATCTAGGTGGGCAGAGCTATGCCCTCATAAAACACATAATAAGTATTGGGAAACCAGATACATATGTGGGGCTTTTGGGAGCTCCCAGGCATTCCTACCCCAAGATTCAATGTGCACTTGTCTTCCATGCCCACAGCATGACCCAGCTCCCAGCAATACCAGAACCGCTCCGCAACATATAGCGGTATCGGAGCGGTATTGGAGCGGTTTTTACACCGCTATATTGACCACTATACGTAGCGGTGGCTCCGCTCCGCCATCCCAAGGCGAGAAAACCATTAGCGGTCTGACCGCTCCGATATGGGAAGGGTCTGAGGGCACTTCAATATGCCTTTTAGCCCTTATAGCAGCGATATATAGCGGTATCGGAGCAGTAAAATACCTTCCGCTCCGATACCTTGTGATATTTTTTTAAAAAAAAATATCGGTCAAGTATCGGTGATCTCATAGCGGTTACTCCGCTCCGATACCAAAATGGGTTGAAATCCATAGCGTATCGGAGCGGTTCTGGTGTTGCTCCCAGTCACAGCAGTACTATAGACTTTGTAGGATGATGTACATGTGGTTATTGGGGGTATTGGATGTAAAAAGTCTTTGTGTTTCCTACAATCAAAATGAGAGAAAGTGATCCTTTGAACAAAGGTTTTGTGTATTCAGCGCAATAAATTCATATCTCCATAGGGACTCCTCAAGTCAAATTTAGTTGGGAGAAAAGATATATATGAGAGGAATACCCTGAATGGGGAGTCAAGCAATCCAAATATTTCACAAATGGATTTGGTAGGAATTTGAATAGTGAGAGCTTACATGGTGAGCACAAAAACAATAGAATCAAGGCAGAAGCAGAGATTCTTGAATATAAAAATAGAATGAAGGGAAAAATAAAAAAGATATTGAAGCTTCATCATACTATACCTGAATCCTAGCGGCTGAGTGAGATGAGTGCTATACTTTTCTTTTTGAGAAGATAGTGTACTTCCCCCTCTTCAAAAATTATCCAAGCACAGTGGGCAAAAATCTCGCTAAGGTGTGTCAAGTATGGTTTACTAGACATTTTGAGTTTCAAGTGGGCTTCAAGGTTGGGCTCGCCAAGACGATGAAATGGATTTGGTAGTCCTTCTGGCACAGGTGCAAAGTATTTTACTAAGAGCCACGTGTCAGTTACAGGGGCTTGGCCATCTTCTGCAAAGCGTTCATGAGTGAATATATTGGTGATATTCCCAAATAGTTTTTCTCCATTTGATCGAGAAACAACATGAACTACACTATTTTTGGGATTTTTCTTGTAAGTTTGGTAATGTACCTCATCGTGGTGGATTCCAGTCTTGAACCTTGCTTGAGAAGAGACTGGCAAGTATTTTTTCCTTTCTTCTGTGGCCATGTTGCACCACTCGCTGGAAGATTTCCATTTTTGATCATGAGCATGCATTGAATTCAATCGAGAGACCAACTGACGCAAAGTTTCGTTGTCCAAAGCTTCCGAGTTAAAAGGGTTATTTGGCTTAGGCGGAGAGTCTTGTGGATCAAATATATGTCTCAGCTGACTTGCATAGGGTCTCAAGCACTCAGGAAGCTTAGTCTCATCTCGTAGTAAAGCCGCAAGATTCCCCATACGACAAAAGCTCTTAACAAAGGTCACTTCCATTTCACCTGGAGAGAAACTATAGTTAGCTACAATGATTGAATAAATCATGAATGTGATTTTGACTTTGACTTACCAAGGTGGTTGTTATGTGCGGCTTTCAGGATTGATCCCATTAGACGCTCAAAAGGGTACGACCACCAAGCCCGCACAGGTCCAAAATTCTCAAGACAGTCTGCAAGATGGATTGCCATGTGATGATTAGGTACAAGTGCGCAGTGCGGAAAAAGCTTAAGGCATCCTTCAAGGTATATCTGTAGATGAGTCCGATATCTTGAAATACATTCAGATGTCATTGACCTCATGAGTGCTAGCTTTGTTAAGCACACTAAGTGAGAAAAATTATGAAGTAGAGCTGCATTTGACTGGCTCGAACCAGTCCATAAGACGGTCAAAATTAGGGGTAGCTGAATAGTTACTAGAGTTCGCCATTCGTCTGCTTTCAACTTTCCATGACCTTGGTCCCCAAGCTTTCGTATAGGTCTAGAGATCCAAGTAGGTACGTGTACTCTAGGTAAGAATTTATTTATTGATTGAACCATATTCAAATTAAACACCACTTTGTTTTTGGGTGTATGAGCATAGCTTCCATCCCAACCATAGTATTGATCATCTAGCGGGTCGAAGGAATCATCACCTGATGAGGTGTCTGCTCCTAACTGTGTGTTTACAAAAGGTATTCCACCTTCATCATCGGATTGATCGTGAGTTGAACGTCTTCTAATTCGTGTCTTAGAGCTTGCAACCAAATCCCGTATTTGAGCTGCTGTCATTGGCTTTAAAGGTGTGGTATTCAACACGTCTTCAGACATTGCCCAAAATCGTGTTACATGACGCGCAAGAAGACCTAAAATGATGTTGTGGATTGAGTCTATTACATGATAGTCCGTAACCCGCCAGTAGTCCAACTCTAGTATAACTGAATAGCGGACATCGTGTTCCTTGAAAATTTTTTGTCGTTCTTTAGATGTGGCTGCGTCGCGGGCAGCAGTTGCCCAGGTCCTATGCTCTTCTGAAGTTCGTGGTACCCATGTGCTCTGATCTATATTATTAATCTCTGATCTAGTTAGATAACACAAAGAGCAGAAAGCATTGGAACTGTGACCAGCCAAACCCAGAGCTCGACGACATGCTGGTAGATCGGCTATAAATGTTAGTAATCCCACTCGAACCAGTCGACCTTCTGGGTACAGAGGTGTTTTAGTTAAGAAAACTCCTTTATGCCAGAGCTCTTTCAGATCAGCTATAACAGGTCCTAAAATCCAGTTGAATCGTTCCAGTCCCGGCTCGTGAGGTCCAGGTGCTATCGCCGCGAGGTAAAGATTTTCGGGCAAAAATCGGGTGCTGTAGGGTAAGGTCAAGCATACCATGACAATAAATGTATCGGTTGCTTTATGCCCTTTGCTCTTATTGCCATAAGGGTTTATTCCATCCGTGAACATTGCAAATGACAAATTTCCTGTGTTTGATGTGAATTGGAGACCATCTGGTCCACGAAACGTCTTCCAAATTCTTGATTGATGAATATCACAGATAGGTTCGTCTCCATTGAAAGGTTTCCGTGATTCAGAAAGTGATTTGTCAAGTTCTTCTTCCATGTGTGGTCGAGATATGAGACGAGCAATCCATGTGATGAGATCCTGAACGGCATACTTTCGGATAGGGCGACCATTTGGTTGAAAGAGAGGGGCCAAACACGCATTGGAGCTGTTAAGGTTTTCGTTTGCTGATGGTTGTTTGGTTTGGAAGGTTGTTGTGTTCGTCTAGAAGTTCCAGAGTTCCTGGAACCTGATCGTGTAGATGACAACAGAGTGGAGAAGTGTATTCTAATGGATAAAGCGCAAAGCATTCAGGACAACAGGTGTAGTGCTCTAAGGAAGGGTCAATCTTCAACCATCGCATAACAGTATGAATTGATTTTGGAAGTCTTTGTAATGCAAGCTGAGTTGGGTATTGGATTGATTCAGAATTATCTTGAGGAGAGAATCCTGAGAAACAAAGTTCCATGTTGTTTTTTTGTGCTTGTAGAAGCCATGATGATTTGTTGAGAGAAGTATGGTCGAAGATAGCCATGCAAGCAGCTATTAGACAGGCATGGATCACTATGGGATTATCGCCCAGCAGTGTCTGCTCTATGAAATGACCTGTGGCGTATTTGAACAGAAATTGATTAGAAAGATGATGTGAGAAACAATATGCTGAAAAGAACTGGAATCAAAAGAAATGGTACTTGCTTGGATCAAATCTTGTAATATCCTCGTGTATCATGATGTTGATATCTGACTGAACTCCAGCCAGCGTATTGGATCGATCCTGGAAGAGCCTTCAGCAGGATCAGAGTTGAGGTCCGGTAGCAATATGTTGTCGTCTTCATTGGAAACATCGGAGTGATCGGAGCTGTTTGATTCCGTAAGGACATCATCAAGAGTCTTTATTATTTCTAGCCTTTGATCGTTTAACTGATGTGAAGCGTAAGTGTCGTATGATACTTGTAAGCCCAAGACTTGCTGACCGTTTACATAGTGTTTCTGCATGATGCAGGCAGAGCAGCGGCAGAGATATGTATGTGTGGTG
This sequence comes from Melampsora larici-populina 98AG31, assembly GCF_000204055.1. NCBI lineage: Eukaryota > Fungi > Basidiomycota > Pucciniomycetes > Pucciniales > Melampsoraceae > Melampsora > Melampsora laricis-populina. The sequence continues at coordinate 298,114 of NW_006768829.1, forward strand.
CTGGTTGGAGGCATGTTGATAGATCAGCATATGTTGGAAAGGGTCGTCTGGGCACTTTCGAGGAAAGGTAAAAGTTTGTTTCAAGACTGGAGATTCGGGGGACTGGGCCCAGCTCCTGAGTGTAGACTGTATTTGGAAGAAGGCAGAAGAAACACGAAGAGAACGTTGGCTCTGATGTTACCCAAAACGAGAAAATGGAAGACTAACAGAGCATATTTTCTGCCGTATGGCATTGCAATTTCCAACAAACTGAGATTAATTACTAGACATAGATTTCGTAAGGAACAAATCACAACAATGAACATCAAATTGCAAAAGAGACAAAGAAGAAAAGAACTATTTCAGCGGCAAGAGTTTTTTGACTATCATCTCCTTAATATCTCGTAAGATCGACTTGTTGATGATTTTGATTTCAGCCTTTTCCACAGTGTCAAGTTGATCATAATACACTTGAGAGATGCAATCTTTGTGGATTTCATCTGGTGGAAGTAAATCACTGATTGGATTATTGTGACTACGAGTCCGTATTCTAGGCTGAACTCCAGGTGACAACTTGACATGATTGCTTTTTACTCGGGCTTCATCTATAGCTTGGAAAATGGTATCCAACTGAGAACTTCGCCATTGGATAATCCGAACCTTACAATGCTTCCGACCTTCTTCATCTTCATAGTCTGTCTCATCATCGCTGCAACAGCTTTGAACCACTGGGGCTAAAGCCCACAACGCTTTGTGAGACATGATATACGAGAGTCTACCTTCTCTCACCTAGATTAATCAGACATATCAATGGATAAGCAACGGATACGGATGAAAATTTCAGAAACAAAACACTAAAAAAGATTAAGACTGACACTGTTCACTCGACTCTGCTGGTTTCTCCTCTTATGTCTAGCCTCAAGTCGTTGTCGAGACCATTGTCGCTGCTCACGATAGCTACATGAATAGATGGGAGAGCTAGTCAGTACTGGAAAACACATGAGGATCTACACACAAACTTACTTCCGAAACCAAGTTCCTTTGATGTGACTGATCATTAATTTCAACACTTTCTCCGCATCAATGTCATCAGGAGAGACACCTGAGTATTCGCCTGATTGAACAAGTTTTATAAATATCACAGTGGCAATCTTGAAAAGAAAAATATTTCCAGGGCAGCCAAGGGATTCTGAATAATCGGGGCGGAAGGATCTGACTCCCACACTCTGCATTACATCCCACATAATGTGAAGCGCCCTAGGACTGGCTTTGTCCCCACCTGGACCATTCGGATAAGGAAAATAAGGATCCCCGGTTGGAGGAAAGCGGATCTGCTCAGCTTCTGGAAGATCTCGTGCTTTGTCAAGTAATTCTTGCATAGATATCGTTGCCATCCACTCCCTTTTCTCTGCCGGAGTTGCTCCATTGGGAACAACTTTGTCATCCTTCTTCAGGCCGTATAGTGTCCTAATAAGATTTTTGATCAAAGTCTATCAAAAGATGAGGTTAGAATATGTCAGATTTACGAGCACAAACATCCAATATCAAAAATAACCAACTCTTAACCTGGCAGCTCTTGGGGGACCAGATGGGCTTTCATTGGGTGTTGAATCTCCAAAAACTTCCGAGTTATTTGTTGAAGAAGTTGCAGGTGTCCTTCGATTGGGCCTCCTAGTTTCGCTCTGGTTGATAGCGGATTGTACCAGGTTGGTAAGTACGGAAAACTTCTCATCAAATTTGTGATTCCATGATTTTATTTCGTTTGAATTATCTGTTGTCAGTGAGCTTAGAAGAATAAGTGCCTTCCTTAGATCCCGGATATCATCCATCTCATTCTGATCAAAGTGGCCATTTGAATCTTGTTCTTTTGCACGAGGCTCTTCTCCGTCTAAACCTAAGTGACCATTTGTATGTACTGAATTAACTCCTTCCCCAAAAAGATCCCCGGCATCCCGTTCCTCCTCATTTCTATTCTCTGTCTCTTGATTCAAGGAAGAATGAGCGCTTTGTATCTTGCTCCTATTCTCAGCTTCAACTTCGTCATCTTCATTTGGACCGTCCTGATTTTTAGCGCGTCCTTTACCTTTCCATTTGAGTGATGAGAAAGGGAATGGCTGGCTGTCGTCCTCCTCGTCTGATTCTGGCAATTGATTAAATGAAGTAGTAGCTCTTGTATTAATAGGTGAAATTCGAAAGTTAGATGATTCATGTAGATCTGAGGTATCTTCACTCGATTCCTGATTCAAAGTCGTAGTTGCACAATTTTTCTCTGCATGTTCGGTCAATGAAATGTTGGACTCGGGCGAAGAGAGCTGAAACTTGGTGTTAGTCCGAGTCCTGGATTTTTTGCTGAGTTTCCTAGATGAGCTATCATGTAAAAGTATTTGAGGCTGAATCATCTCATCATTGGAGTCATCTTCCACGGTAGGGTAATAGGGGGGACTTTCTGGCTCATCATCACTATTGTGATTAGTGGATGCAGAGTTCAAGGATCTGGGAATAATCATTTTCCTCGGTTTCAGGGCTGGCAGTGAACGTGGTGGCTTAGTAGCACGCAATCCGAGCCGATTGGAGGGAGCATCAGAAACCTTTTTAGGTAAGCGATTCGAACTGTTACATCTAGTTTTTGAGGAAACCGAATCCAATGCTGTCTCCTCCTGATTTGACTTATGATCATTGCGCGTTTTCGTGAGCGAATAGATTTGGAAGATTTGATTTTTTCTGGAGCAACTGGCAAGGCTTCTTCCTCTAGAATTGTTGAAACAGAACCAGCAGTTGACGATTTCAACCGAGTCTGGCGAGGTCGAAGTCTTCTAGTTGATGTGTTTTCTTGAGTTTGATTGTCCTCCGGTAATTCTGAATCACAGGAAAGAGCTGAAAGTCTTCTAGAAGTCCGTCGTTTTCTGAGAGGTCCACTTGATGGATTTTGTTGCTCAGTTTCGGCCAAAGCAGGGATTTCGCTACTTGGGGCCGGAGTCTGGGAGACTGGATGATTTTGATGGTCCTCATTGGAATCTGTCCCAGAATTATTTGAAGTGGTTAGGTCAGTAACTTTGTCAAATTTAAAACAAATTTCCGCTTCAGAGAAAGTCTCACTGGGTGGTAATTTGAATGTAAACAGATGGGAAGCAGCTGAAAGAGTGAGGCCTTCTTCGTCCCGACTTTCCGCATCTTCAGCATCGTCAGGCTTTATGTATACCGTTCGGCTGTATCTTGTAGAGTGAATACTGGCTCGGTCCCTTTCATCGTATGGAGTGGATTCACTGCTTTGCTTCCTAGCCTTGGATGTTTCAAAGACATGACGCTTGTAAAGGTTGAAAAGATCCTTCTTGCTGATGTTGCCTTTGTTGAGTTTGAAACCAGCTGCCAATAGAGTAGCTTTCATGTGGTTAATTTCGGATTCCTCTTGATGGGCAAGGTGACTGGTAGGACCTAGGATTGGGCATATAAAAAGTTAGTCTTGGGTGATCCATTCAGGATGTGAAAGCACTTACCACTTGAGACCTCGGCAAATTCAGTGTTTTCAAGCTTGCGTTTTGATCCTACTGAGGTTGTTTTCCTCATTTTTTGATGAAAAGTATGGAATAGTGGATTTGGATTTGATATAAAAGGGGGAGACTTGTGAGACAACAAACAGGTATGCGAGCTAACAAAGATAGATAGGTATGCAATGTAATGAAGATAAATAGGTTGGATTTTAAGATGTTGACTTCACGCAGTGAAGTGGAACAGCTGTAAAATGGTGAATATTGAATAAGGAGATTGAATAGGGAAGATTAGAGATGTTTTTGAAGTGTTACTTGAAATACAAAAAGCAAATCTCACAGAGATGTTGTGTCTAGTCTCACGAGTGAAGGAGAATTCAAGACAAGCAAAGAGCAGGGACTTTAAGTTAAGTAGATGAGCAATCATATTGGAGTGTCTTTACCATCAAACGTTCAGACTTTGCTGAGAACCAGTTTAACTCAGACAAGTTGAGAGCTGTCAAACGCATTGCCTTATCAAAGACTGCTATGGATCCCCTTTAGGGTGTAGGATGAGCTTCAGGGAGCTCCACTGTCACATTGTTCTCCTGAACTTTGAACAAAGGGACATCCGAGGCGGGTTGATCATTATCCTTTCTCCAGGCTGAGCGAGGGATCCTTTCAGAAGCGAGTCGATTTGCCAAATGATGTAGAATGATTTGCTCATCAGATATATAGAACTGATTGAATGAAAAGTAGAATTACACCAGAGGTCGATAGCTGGATCCTCTGATAAACTGAATCAAGTGAAGAAATTGAGACGTTAAGCTAGGAAAAAGAGACAAGTGTGCTACAAGAAAGATAGGAACGTCAGTTGCTGATCATGAACTGACAAATCCCTGTACCAGGAACTCGACCCGAGTTGTTACATACATATCTGTTTATCGAGTAAAATACCTAAAATGTAACAGTACAGTGTTTCTTTACTATGATACACACTGGAAAAAAACAGTGAGCACATCAACTCCCCTGAAAAATTCGCTCAATCTCTTTTGAGACCAAATTCAAATTGAAAACAAGCCATATAGCAAGTTTGTTTGCTTGGAAAGCTCCATACTTGTTCATACTTTTTCATGGCTCTGAATGTTCAAAGGTTTTATTACGTTCAGAAATTCACATGATTAGACAGTGCTAGCAATTCAAACACTGTTTTCGTTTAATCTAAAGGTTCATATCACCTGAGCACTTAGGTAAGTACCTAATACCATTAGGTCATACAGTCGTACCTATCACCCAATGGTATTCGACTGCGCACTGCTAAGATGAAGTTGCCTCTTAAGGAGCATCTT
>NW_006768829.1:303445-306416 GCF_000204055.1 Melampsora larici-populina 98AG31
AGTCCATTTTCCAACGAGAGAGGCCCCAAATCATCCACCCACCTAAGATTAAAACACACCACGATGTCACAATCTGTACCACCTAGACACACAACCTACCAGTGCTCAACTCGTCAACCCTACCCACAACCTGTAGACTTACCAGTGTTTGATTTCACACACTGATCAACAACATCAAGATCGATACACGACCAAAACCTACCAGCCTTCCTTTCAACCACATCCCATAATCAAAAACCTACCTCCTGAGCAAAACATACCTCACCAACAATAGATCCCAGACAAAACCTACCCCCTTAAACCTCAATTGAATTTAGTACACCCAAACACATCATATGAGCCCTAAGCATACCCATGAACCATCCAAACATCCCACCAGGTTTCTCTATGCCAATATTTAACACAGACACACAACTCACTCGAATAACATAAAAAAGCGTAAAAGTTCAAATTTGTGACATATATACCCCACACCACACCTGCTCGTATCCCTGTCGATCATTCTTAACGTCCACCTGGTTCAAGATAGACTTTCCTTGCATACATCTGTTTTTTCTAAAGAAACACCTCAGACCATTCACTTATGATGTTGACATTAGAAATCATGCAATTTCTTTTCGAAGATGTCATTGTAAGCAACATAGCCACCCGATGAAATAAATTTGAAAGATCGATCATCACAAGATCCAAAAACAAAGCCGATTGCAACATTTTAGGATTGAAGAAACAACAACTTCGGTATCAGAACAACAAATAACAGACCCAATAAGTAGACACTGGGAATACCCATCTCAAACATGTGCATGTCGATTGTTTGAAGAGGGTGGGTCACTAAAGCAACCCGGGTAGGATTTGTTTGAATATGGTATGTCTGGTTTACTTTCCACACTAGACCCTACCCCCATACCTCTTTATGTACAAAATCCCCACCTTTGAAAAAAACACCTGGCATTTTTGATCAGGTATACCAGGGTATACCCTGATACAATCAAACATGTGTACGAGTAAATTCGAAGAAAAGAGCGTTGGGTCAAACAGTAACCCTGATTGGATTCCCACATGTTATACCCGCCCAGACTGTATGCCTTAAGCACTACACCCACCCACAAAATATACCTAAGACAAAGAAATCCACCACCTCAAAACAAAACACCCAACATAAGGTACCTAACATCATTTACCCTTACCACATTATGGCATCAATGTAGCCACCACACCTTAAGACTCCTAAGCCAAGTGCAACAAGTATGTTGAAAAGGTTTTCACGCATATGCATACATGTTTTGGTGTTTACCAGGTACCCACACAGGGCACAAGCTCACCTGCGCAACCACAACTCGGTCACACACGCTCAACCTACCATCAACTTACAACAGACATACATACATATGTGATGTGTGCTACAATACACACAGTATGACTACATACTTACCTCGTACCCACAAACTGACTTGCACCATCCCCACGTACTACACAACTTCTTATTCACTCTCCCAGGGCCACACCTTATCTTTCCCAGTACGTAAGTATCTCGCCCTGTCCAAATGCCTATTCCCTGCTAACCTCCGACATTATAGATACAGCGCGCGGGCAATAGAACCTTATTGGCATTGATTGAAGACTTTGCTGCCCCATGCCGCCTACCCGTACCAAGAAGGCCAAGCCATCAAAATCAGCGGGGTCTGTCACTCGTGGAAGAAGCGTAAACACGAGATCCACTCGTAATGCGCCACGTCCAGGTCAGCAATTATCTGCAATTTGCACATGATACTAGGAGCCTTAACTCGCATGCTGACTTTAAATGTCTATATTCTCAATTGTGATTCATTCCAGAAGACTCACCTGATGATTCCCCACCCGAGGAAGCTGCACTGTTTGAAAGTCTGTTTTTCAGGTACAGCGTGTTTCCTCGAAGGTCCTTGAAGTTGAGATCACATTTTTTTGCTTGATTCAGATGATGACTCATCTTTGGCGTCCGATCCTGGAGACATCGACTTCGATGGTCCAGACATAGACTCTGGTGATTCAGACTCAAGTTAAAGGCTTCTCACACTGTCATTGGTTTTGTTTCTGCGTAGCTGACACAGCTACTTTGGTGCTTCAGATGACACAGACGATGCAGCCCCCGCAGAGCCAAAGAAGCGAAAGCGACGTGCGAAAATAAGCCGGGTGGTGTTGCCACCACATGACACTGACCTTCCTCACCCAAATCAACCTGCGATTCCTACAGACCTTAACGGAATTCGGCTCCCCCCAAGTCCCCCAATCAGACCAACCCTTGAGAATTACAAAGAACTCGCAGAGAGTTGGAGTATTACGGAGCTTTCACATTACCTCACGTGTACCAAGGCCAAAGCAAATAATCGAATCCCACCTTCTATCCTGTATGAAGCCAGGGCACTTGAAGAAGAACTCACCACGCGCCTACAAGTGTTGAGTATTGCTGGTGGCATCTCTTACGATACACTTAAATACGGAGTGTTGAGTTATTCCCATATATATACTGCCTTTTCCCAATTTTGTTTAACATGATGTCTCTCCCTCACAGTCATCGTGCCGTCCGTGAAAATGAAACCAAGACTTACAACTGATTCCGCAAATTCAGCAAGGTGGCGACAGTCGACAACAAAAGTAATGTTTGACTAACTGGTCTGTCGAGATTGTGACTCACTTACTCACAAACTTATTGCCCTACAGTGCCTCCAACAGATGATAAGGTCGGTCTAGCAAGCTACAATAGCGTAGTGTGTGGGGCGTGGCAAGATACCAAGACCTCATCAGATCTACAAGTTTTCGAAAATCCTTTGTTTGGTCGCATTGCTCTGGTCATCTCTAATGATCCAGCCGATCTTCAACCTCACGAACACCTGTCTGCCGAAGAAGAAAAGTACCGTCCAACCTTTGAACAACTAGTCAATATTCAAAAAGTAAAAGATGAACTTGCACTGAGCCGTAACATCAATCAAATTGC
>NW_006768829.1:306516-340169 GCF_000204055.1 Melampsora larici-populina 98AG31
CCTGAGATTGCTTCCGCCGGGCCTGCTGCAATCATGAACAATAAAAGTCTGATGCAGACTTGGTACGAGGATATTTTAGCCCGACGTTACACCGTTGTAATTGTACCGGAGAGCAATGCATGAAAGAACAAATACAATCTAGTCAACATCACTAGGAGTGTTCAAAGCTGAAAACTTCATATTTTGAAAGAGATTTTGAAGCAAAAGATTTTGAACCGTGATTCTTGTACAGAAAAACTGTGATTCTTGTCCAGATATGTATGGGTGTATCTTGAGCTTTGGAGTTTGCTCAGGTTTGCTCCACTTCAAAATCATAGGGGGGCACATCCATACTCAGTGATACTCCCTTCTGATCATATCTGTACGAGAATCAATGTTCATCTGTACAAAAATCACAGTTCAAAATTCTCGCTTCAAAATCTCTTTCAAAATGTCAAGTTTTCAGCTTTGAACACTCCTACTCACAACTAGTACTTCCTGATGTAATCAAATTTGGATGCATTCCTCGGACCATGCTTTCAAAATTAAGCTTAGCATCACTTCCCTTTGGATTTATGAAATTGATCTATTTCAGGAAGGTCATCAGATTTTGTGGATGGTTCAGTTGTCTTGGATCGGGCATTATTTACGCCAAAACGAAATGAAAATAGAAGGCATCATGCTTTAATCATTATATATATATAACTCCAATTAGTACTTCTCATCTTCGATCATGGGAGTTGATACTTTTCTTTCACTCTTTTTTCAGTCAAAAATTCAATAAATGAGTCAACATCTCAATCTTCAATGTTCCCAAAAAAGCGTTTATAATTTTTTCAATCAAATCGTAACCAAAGATGAAAGGATTTAAACTAACAAAATTGGTTCAGTGAGGAAACATACAATCCACAAACTACCTTTATGTAGTTAATATATTCAGGACTCTAACAATACCACTCCTGACCGCATGCATGTCAGGATCATAGCTTCTTGCTTATAATAACACGCTTCGAGGCCTCAGTGTGCTTGGTTCCACGTTGAAGCTTTCAGTACTGTCTTTGTTGTTGCACGAGCTGCTTCAAAACACATCAAATTTTCATCCTTACATCTCTTCCATTGACTTTCTTTGTTCTACTCAGAGTTTAGTCATCACACTAGTTCTTTGCCCGAAAACTAATCCTAACTCATCGAATTTGTTTCTCTAAAATTTTACTATCTGCCTAGTTTTAAATTTCACAGTACGTTGGGTTCTTGGAGACCCCTTTGATCATAATCAGTTCTTCCAATCCCCTTAATTAGCACGTATTATCTTTTGATGACATGTATATCTCAAGATTCCGTGTTGTATTGTGCGACAGGTTCACAGAACAGATACTTAGGTTTCAATATCACAATTTGAGACCTAAGTATCGGTACTGCAAGCCGCACAACCAACCCTATCATGGTACCGTGTGGTACTGACAGGTCCACAAAACCGATACTTAGGTTTCAATATCACAAATTGAGACCTAAGTATTGGAACTGCAAGCCGCCCGACCTACCACTTGGACAACCAACCACACCCGCGCACAAACATTTACCACACCACAGATCACCACCGATTCCCGTCTTTCGTGGCTGAGGATAACATCAGCCCAACACCTTTCCTCCTCGATCTCCACACTCGCCACCAGTCATGTCTCCAAGGAAAGTATGGTACGTGGATTGTTATCCTCCACTTTTCATCCAACGCGTGCCTGCTTCAGGATCCCTTGCTCCTAGCCGGATCTTTGAGCTTGACCCGTATGCTTTCAAGGACACCCGGATGTGTCTCTGATAGCATGAAGCAGGTTACGCTTGGGTTTGTAAGCTGAAACTGACAAATCGTCATCTTCACTTCATGCAAGTTTTCTGATTCGCAAACAATCATCAATACTGGAACCAAGTGGGCAAATTCTTCCTTCGCAAGTCAAACAGCTCAACTGAATCGGATCCGCGCTCAAGAAATCAACATCCGAGCTCGAAATGCACGCATCCGAAAGCCAGTGGACCAGCACCTGAAGATGCGTCTCAAAGATCATGCCGAGCCGATTGACATCCAGGCCTACGATAATTTCTTTCCTACAACCTGCAAACAACCAGTACGTCCCCTTTCGAGATCTCTCGTAATCACTGCCCTTTTCCACGATCTTGGTCTGAAGCCTCCAAACTTTGCAGGTTCGTCACGGTATGTCACATCACACTCGAATCGGTTCCCTTTGGCAATGCCAACACAACTCTCAAATCTTTCAACAAACAATGTGATGACGCCAAGTAAGTACATGCCCTTGCCAACTGAACGGTCCCACTCGTTTTCTTACTCTTTCTCTTCAGTTCATCAACGAAGATATGTATCTGTATCCACAAGCATGAAGGGTTTCACAACCAAGCGGCTTGCAATTCATGTCTTCTAGAATTAGAGACAAAGAAACTCAAGGTATTATTTGTTAGATTGACATCCATATTCTAGAAGACATGAATTGGTTTTCTTCATAGATATCATACCGTTAAGTTCAATGAAAGATGCCTATGCATCTTTCAGCGTGAAGAATAACTGGATCATACCGTTAAGCTCAATGAAAGATGTCTATGCATCTTTCAGCGTGAAGAATAACGTGATAAAGGCAAAAATAAATATGTGAATATTTTTGTCTTTTGCAGCATTTTGTTCTTACGCACCGCTCATGCCATCCGTGCCGATTCACATTGACTTCTTGTGCTTGTGTTCGCACTATTCATATCTCAAAACACATTCTTCAAAACTTTATTATAAAACTCACATCTATCACTCCTTATTTCTGCTTCAGGTATTTGGTTAGCATTAAGTTTGACTTGGAACGAACTTCAAACAATCAACCTCAAAAAATCAATTTCCTCTTTCATTCGACTTGGTTTGAATCAAGATCTAGTGGTTAAATCACAACATTGTGATTGGTTTTTCTTATGCCGGTGGAATCCAATCGCACCCGTTGTACAAATGAATTTGTAAGTGATTTGTACTGCTTCAAATATTGATGAATCAAACAGTCACTAATTGGCTCCCTATTCATCCTCTACATTTATCGCGCGCGCCATCCACAACATTGTGATTGGTTTTTCTCCTGCTGGTGGAATCGTACCCGTCGTGCATATCAATTTGTACGACAGGTACGTACTGATTCAAATATTGATGAATCATACAGTCACTATTCGACTCCCTATTACCCTCTATATTTATCGCGCAGGCCATGTTTTGAACCTCTAGTAGCAGTTGTCTCAATTTTTAGATTTAGTAGTTGAAGAATCGCAAGGTCATGATTGGACATTCTTCTGCTGGTGGAATCCCACTTGTTGTACCAATTAAAATTTTGGAAAGTTATTTGTTGTGTATCAAATATTGACAAAACCAACTAGTCACTATTCAACTCCCTATAGATTGTCTAGATTTATAGCGCGCCCCATGTTATGATATAGTAGCATTAGCAGCCGGCGATTACTTGATTATCCTGAACATGGGTGTTAGACCATGCTCAGAACAGTGGTTTTCTGCTGTCGTTGCTTTTTTTTCGCCTGGTCATCATCCTTGGTCTCATTTTCATGTTTCATGATGTTAATGTTAAGTTAAAAGTTGTTGAATAGACGCAATGAAGCCATTCAGAACAACTACATCCAGCCATCTCAATAACAAAATTGACCTTCATTGAGTATCACATACTGAAAATTTGGTCCATGTAATAGTGATGAGTCTCTTAGAAAATAACTACGTTCATTTATGAAATAGGAAGGAATACTTAGAATTTTGACAATGAAGAGAAATTGTCTTATACTTACAATTTGAAACATGAAACACTTGAAGTGATGGAAATGATGTTGTTAATTTCAAAGTTGTAAGATAATGACACAGAGAAACTCCTCTAAAGATTTGCTTTATATTGATTGCAGTGACGCTGGACAAAGACATAACTCGAGCCCTGAAATGGTAGATAAATGTGATTATCAACCACAAGTTTGTTGACACATAGTTTGATTTAGTAATCAATCACTTACAAGGATGCCTATTGCCTGTAATACCTGATATTACAGGCAATAGGGGTCTTTGCTGCATGACTCCATTTGGGGCATTACCAAGAGTATAAGTAGTTTGGAACTAGCAATATTGCCATATTGCATTGATGTTGTCACAGTTGTTGCAATATTTTTCTACCTAAACTTGGAAATTACATCCAGGTGTAGTAATGAATGACCAAACTCATGTTACTTGAATCATTTTCACCAACATGATTGTGATTATATTATGAACCACAACTGCATACCACAACTTCATTGCAGTGTGCTGCAGGCAGAACTGGGTCATTTATCACCAACACCAATAGATGACTTGGGTTGTACCTTCAACGTTGAATATGTGTGACATTAACATTAATGTTCATGCAGGTGTTGCAATGCGGGACAAAAAATTCATTGCTGGATCAACTTGCACATGTGTAGTTGCAAGTGTTCAGTGTTCTCATTGAAGACTGTGTTGTACCTAATTCCTTGAATGCAACGGTAATGAGCATGAATGTTCACCTGCAAGAGGGGTGAAGGCTGGACAAAAATGTGATCTCTTGACAAACTTGCACAACCGCAGTTCATAAGTGTGTGTGTGATTCATCTGGGTCCTGCTATTAAAGCAATGGAAGTTTGTAGGACTGTCAATACTCCTACAATTGATGAATGCAGCTTTATCAGATTCATAGCAGTGCACGTGATATGATCTTGCAATTCGAGATCATGCTGGGAAGTTGTTCCACTAATAAATATGAAGTGCACCAAACTCATCTTATTACCGTGGACAAGTTGTGAAGGCCTACTGAGAACCTTGATTTAGAGTTAGGTAGAATTCTTCAATCAATGTCATTGTAAGATTCAACCGCCGGTGAATCTTACAATGACATTTGTTCAACCTAAATAAATAATATCTCTTAGTCTTCAAGACCAAATGTAAAGGATGTAAATATATTGAAAAAAGATGAAGTTTTGTGCAGACTTGGAAATCATAAGACAAAATACAATTATAGGATCAGATTTGTTAGTTTAAAGAGGAAAGAATTTGATTATAGGATCAGATTTGTCAGATTAAAGAGGAAAGATGGTACCTTGGGGGATTTTGGAGACTCACAAAAGGAGAGAGAATGTTGTAATTCTCTCTCTATGGATTCTGACCGGATTGGTCCCTGATGTGGCTGTGCAAGTATCATCAGACATCAGACAAGATTTGATGAGAGAATGAATATGTTCTGCGGGAGAAAATGAAAGCATCAGTCAGACGTAGCTTAGAGGAATCCTTCATAAAATTAGGGGTTTTCCCCCGGTGGGAAGTTTAGTAGTAATCTAATAAGTTCTTGTCCTTGACGTGAGACCATTGAAATCCTCTTTCAAAACTTCCAAGATGACACAAGGTGGGCAAGCAACCAACCCAATTTTGAGTACTTGATCACTAGAAAGATATGAGAGGGAAAGATTGTAATTTGAATGGAAACACAAAAAGAAACTGGAAAGCCAGGAGTGTTCATTGGTACTATCACTTCTCATGAACACTTTGTTTATCATTGGTACCCTTGCTGTCAAAACATGTGATAAGGTAGTGAGAGGTACCAATCTCCATCTTTCAATTGCTTAATATGTCAATGTTTGACTAGTATTCTTCAAAGGTATTCTTCAAACACCAATCAAATCAAAGTCAACATATTTAGAATGTGTTAGTTTAACCAATGTATGCGCTCAATATATAGCAATTTATAGAAATGTTCTTATAGGAACACTATGAGAAAAAGAAAGATATGTAACTTGAAGTGTAATCAGCCAATTTGAGTTATTGCATCATAACTCAATCCCAACGCAAGGCCACTTTGTGCCCATCTCATTTCAAGCAGTTCAAATCCGGGGAATTTGTGGTGGATTTGTGACACATCTTATAGTTAGTTTAACTATGCTCATCTTCACAACAAACAGCTCCACAAATGAATTTCAATAATCATTGCGCTCTATAAAGGCTCTAAGTGACTACACATGACCAATCACTATATTGAAGTTTGAAACACTTTATTACTTTTCACTGTCCAGAATTGATGGGTTTAATAGACAATTTCAAATATTATAACATTTCACCGTTCATGTCATACAAGTTTTCATAATGCAGGTCTTCTGCTTGCTCATAATCGTCAGGCTCCTCAGCTTGTATTATTGGCTTTCCGGCCAAAGCTTTCCACTCTTGATCAGCCCAAGCAGTCACCCTTCCAAATTCCTCTTTCAATGTCACATCCTGGTCAGTCTGACCTTCGATATATGTGGCAGTTTCTTGAATCTGCTGTGGAAGGTCTCGCCCCCATTCTTTCCATAGCTTGCAAGCCTGTCTCTTCACAATGTTATAGAGCGACTTCAACCTATTACGAACTACCCCAACCGCTGGTAGGAATTTGTTGTCAGTCAGGTGATACGTCGGTCATTTAGATTATCGCCAGCTCACCCTCGTTCACCTTACGTCCCAGGGCCACGACACGTGCCCAGTACATGTTTGACCAAGCGGTCATCTGCCGTGCTTCCCGACCAATACGCCGTAGCTCTTCTCCGGCGCTGCGTCGCGAAAGGAAGTTCTCAATCCCCAGACGAGTGATATCGGCTTCAACTCCTACTGCAGGTTCGACTTTGCCTCGACTCCAGAATGGATCATCCATTGTCATTGCCATGACATCTCCTAGTTCCGGCAAAGCGGGTTGCACAGCGTCTGGAAAATCTAGTGCATATTTCTCGACCTTTCTCAAGTACGTACTGTACTTGACACGTACATTCTTAGTCTTATCGCCCAGGTGCTTGGCCAGGTACTGTTGCAGCCGGGCGCCTAAAAACAACCCAACAGCGTAAACGGTAAGGCCTTTCGCGCCCTAATGATAACATGAAGTGAGTTCTTACCGCTCTGACGATGACGACGTAGCCTTGCTTCAACGAGGCCAACTTTGGCTTCGTACAGATACTCCCGGGCCAGTGAGAGGGTCAGCAGCGCATTGGTCTGATTCTCTGTTTGCCTTGTCGACAGGCAAGGTGAAAGCGAGTCAATCAACAACTATAAAATAAATACATAAAAATAACTCACGTGTTGCGCCGGCGAGGTCTGAAAACTCGGCACCGCCAAGTGCCGTTGCCATGGCTTCTATCTGCTCTTCAATGTTAGCCACTGTGTCAGGTAGCGACATAAGCTGGACATTGTCCGCTTGTGTTCGTGCTCTTCTACGCTTCACTTGGATCGCCTTGAGGCGATCACTGGTTTGACATAAAATAAAGATAAATATCCGTCCATTATAACAACATATTGCACACTCACCGAGCCTGAATTAGTTCCTCTTCTAAACCCAGCATAACCTTGAGGCGCTCCCTTTTTTCGTTCTGAGTCTCAGTCATCACATCCAGCTGGCGTGTTCTTTGCTCGTTCCACTTATTCTCAAAGAATGAATGGTTGTGAGCACGATTGACTGCCGCTATTTCATTCAGGACTTGCTCCGCTTCGGCCAGTCGTTTGATCGCCTCCTGCCTCTTTCGATTCATGTGTACCACTGGAAAGAGTGCATATGATGTCAACATTTGAAAAAACGGTCAATCATACCAATGTGTGTAACCCACCAGCTGAGTGCCGCAGGTGGGTACGGTGGTGAGATGCCCGCATATCAATCAAATCAACCCTGTGTTGTTTTGTCGAATACCTCTCAGCGCTAACGAGCGGATCCAAAGATGACCAGACCCTCTCTGAGCCTTCCCCATCCGAAAGGCCCCAGCCACGATTCAACCGGGGATTCCACTTCAGTTGACATGACCAACGATGCACATAGGCATGAAAAACACTGGTGCCAAATCGGATTCGCCCTGCTTGTCGCTCTGCTTCGAACACTCCGCGCTGGCCATGAGCGGTAAATGTCAGTCACTGCGATGTTAAATTGAATGTGAAACTTACCTTTTCAATTCCTGTTTCCATTGTACATCCTATATCATATAGGAAGCCAACCTTCTGTTCCTCGGTCAAGCCCAGAAACCATTCAATCAAGGCGTAGCTGTAGTGCAGCCTGTGGTTGAAATTGAAAACCAAAAAAACAGTCAGGCATGAAGGAATGCAGATTGTAGACAAAAAACTTACTTCTCGCCACTCTGGACAATATTTGCAAATTGCAATGGGTGGTCATGGCGGCACACCAAGACCATTAGACCGGTTTCGTCGCAACCACCCCAGTGTGTCTTGCCTCGTTGGTCATTTGCAGCCGTGTGTTGATTGGTACAAGCGTCCTAGCAGTCAACAGATAGATCAGGACGTCTGCTAACAATTTAATGGGATACAGGAGATCAACTTACGATAGCAATATCATCCTCAGCAATACCAGCAAGCCGTTGCTCCATGCGAGTGACTTGGGCATCCGGCAGAAAGGCGTTTGGCATGACGGTGGTGGTCCTAGCGGCTTTTTGGCCAGCCACAAGATGGCGCCAATGTTGAAAGTTGCCATCGAGGCACACAATCAAGTCGGGCTCGCCTTCTATAAGGCTTTGGACTGGAGGTCCAAAGCATCGAGGGCAATTTTCCGCCAGCTTTTCACGTGATGAGAGGGCAAGTTCGATATCCAAAGCCCTGTCGGTTGCCGTTAGCAGTTTTCGATAGGCGTCAATCACGAAACGGAAGGGGGTATGCCAACGACGAGGCTGACATCAAACCAAGCCAAACATATCATTAAACATATCATTAGTTCTTCCTTTTGTAATTAGAATGGTAAACAAAGCATAGACAAGCGGATTGACATACCTGCTCGTTTTTAGTCAGTATCAATGGATTGAAGGCGTCAAGGTATTCGTCCAGTCCTCGAGTCCAAGGTTCGACACGGCTGGTGCAAAATTTCCACGTCACATGGAAGAATCGTAGCAGCCGGATGGAGAAAGCGGTTTCGGGGTACATCGGAGAACCACCAATGTACCCCATGTATATGAGCCGAGTTTGATCGTTCTTTTGGCATCCGCAGAAACTAACCTTGGCCCTCTAACGATCTGATGGATTGTATAGGTCAGGTTAGTCAAAACTTCAAACGATAAATATTGACAATAGACAGCTTACATAGCAGATCGACAAGGTCAATTGCCCTAACTCGAAACCGTGAAGGCGGGCAATGACAGCGGGGCTTGAGGTCCAGATCCCACTTGGTTGGATCGCCCCACTCAGATGTCATAGAATGACATTCTATGTATGCATAGAACATCTCCTGCATCGCTCGAGCCAAAATCTTGGCCCTTTCCTCTCGTTCGTCTTCAAGCTTAAGCCGCTGGATGTCATCTATAAAATCTGGTATTAAGTCGTGTGCTTCAGGCTCAATATCCATATTAAATTGCGGTTCAACGTAGTTATCCGGAGGCACGATTGGTGTTCCTAACGGGACCGGAGCAGCCTTTAGCGCCGCTGCGGCTGCAGCCATACGAGCAAAATGTTTTCTTTGAGCTTCGGACTTGGGCGGCTTTGTCCAGTAAGGCTTTGCCGCGTTGAAGGCTTGGTTTACACCTTGGAAACGAGGCATGGTCAGAAAGGTGTGATGGGTTGAGAAGGGAATGTTCTGAAAAAATTGGGACCCAACTAATGAGCCAGCTGCAGTACAAACAGTTTAAAAAGAAACAGGGACGTACCTCCTTGGGTGCTAAGTTGAGAGAGTTGAAGGGATGAGAGATGATGAGATTGATGTGTCGAAAGTCGATGTGAGATCAAAGGTTTAGTTGTTGTGCTGATGTGCTAATGTGCTATTGTGCTAATTCCAGTCGAATTGCAAGAGGTCAGTCACCAGGTGAAATCGAGTGGTATTGAGCAGACAATGTTGAGTGATCACAAGGGCATGGGTAGTTGGTTGAAGTAGGCCACTGTCTCGAAGATGTCGGACGGTTGTAAGAAAGGAAGCTGCTGACAAGTGACTTGGACAGGTAGTTAATCCTTTTGAGGGAGAGGATGTGGTTGAGAGTTGATTGTGAGAGTATATTGTGGTGAGCTGATCGATTGTTGATTGACAAACCAATGAAGGGAAGAGGTATTTGTGCCGGTACGTTGTTTGAGAACAGTTTGGACTGTATTTGTAAAAGAGAGTACATACCTGTACCATGTGACAGCGCAGGTGTTGAGATTTCACCGGTCATGTTGATCTGTATATGTCACAGATCAGTATGGAGTATGTATTGTATCAAATGTATTGATACTCGATACAATACGATAAATTTAATAAGGAAGCCAAGTTTGGAAATTGCTACGTTGAACTGACAAAGGAATTTAAAAGTTAGAAGATTATGATGAATTGAAAAACCTCGTGAGGAGGACCAAGGTAGGATGAGCTGTGAACCTTTTGTTTGGAGAGATTTCAACATGTGTGTTTTTTCTTCCAGTGTGTATTATTCTATTTAAGGCTGTCAGGAAGCTTACACGGGTTAATCCAAAAATCGGCCACTGGGTGGTAATATGAGAGGCTCTTATACGACTCACATATGCAACATGATGAATTGCCATTCTATTCAGAATCAGAATTTACACAAAGTTCCACTCGGGCACGGCGGCCATACAACAACGGTTTTTCTACAGAAAGGATAGGTATTATGAAATCTTTGAACATACTGAACTGGGGTAGGTACTTGTGGAACCACTCCTGTGCCACTGGAAGTGCAAGCTTGTGCCACTCGCGCCAAGGCTCAGGAATTGGAGGTGGGGTGGTTATAGTAAGTGAAAGAAAATGAACACGTTTCTTATCGAAAAAAAGAAAGATAGGTGGATTGTTGGTAAGGGAGCAATCCAAAGGTAAAGCAGAAAAATTAGTGTCTTCACCGTAGACACAAAATGGTCTTTTGTAAGCTGTGGCAATGATATACAGCATTTGAGCAGAATCAAGCCAAAGTGATGGGGTGTCTAGCACCTCTTCTCTTTGAGTTTGAATGAAATTTATGTGGTCGGATACATTTCCATCGCCTCTCTTCCGTTGTTCAAAATGTCTGTTGTAGAACTCGGATTTTGATTGAAGTTCAAAGGTGACTTCTTTGCGAACCAATTTGATTATGAATAACATCGTTTCTGTTGTGTTCTTGTGATCTCATGACGTATTTGATGACCCCTTTTCTAGGAGCATCTTTTTCCAGATTCAGAAGAATATTCTTCCCATTCAGGAATAGGACATTAGATCAAGATCATTTCTTCTTGATTACGGCCAGTTTGGTTGGTCTTTCCTGGAATAATCTGGTGTATAGATTGAAAGGTAAGAACATCTGTCTTCAGTCCGGAACCTCTGATATTGAGGACAAGCCTTTGAAATATCTACAGGTCCCTAATTTGTGCCTTTGTGAAGTGATGGAATCTTCTTATCAAGTCTTCCGTGCAGAGCTACGTAAATCTGAGAACCGTTATTTACAAAAAGTTTGGCAAATGTCATGGGGAAGACAAAGGTGCTTAAAACTTGTCGTAATCCTGACTAGCAGGAGGAAGGTCCTACCTTAAGCACTTCAAAAAGAAAAGAAAGCCAGATTGTTGGCTATAAAAGTGAAGATGTAAAGACAAAAATTGTTCTATCCAAGCTTGCTCATAAATCATACCCAGCAAAAGCCTGAAATCATTAAATAGTCTTTTCCAGAATGGCTGATCTGGCAAATCTTTCTCATCGCGGTCTTGACATACCTGATGATCAGCTTCCTATCAAGCTTGGTCAAGTTGTTCTACCTCCAAACCTACATAAGTTTCTCCGCATCAAAGATGATGAAATTGTCCTTGTGACTCCTGCCGAATTCTTTCAAATCATTACTAGTTTTCACCCATCCACTGATATTACTGGGAATCTTTCCAACCCTCAAGCCTTATTTAAAATGTTCGAATTCCTTGTTCTTCCTTGGATTCTTGCCTATGAATCAATGGACTATGAGACAAACACCATGAAGTTCTCTACGGACTGATAAATGTCAGTCTTCTCTTGACTTCTTCTTTATTTGACTGGAGCTAACATTTTCCCCCTCCAGGTCGAAAAGACCTCTCTAAAATTGAATATGAGATCATGTAAAGTAAGATTTTCCTTCAATTTGCGGATTATATCTCGAAGCATGTCACATACAATTATCTGACACTCTAACCTCAATCCATAAATTAAGGTATCCTCCGGTAGATTGATATGAATGGAGGGTTGCTTTATTGTTATACTCAATCCGCTTCATGCCTTCTCTCACAAATTGTTTTCATCATTCAGGGTAGAACTAAGTGTGGAGATGGCAAAATCACGAAAGGGCTTATCAAATACAAGATCTCATTTCCACTTCTATGCTGCCCCACCTCTGACTTTAAAAAGATGGGAAATAAATATTCTCTCCATACCAAATGCCTCATCATATGACATAGATCGGACTTTATCAAAGTCTGAAGTTCGATATGTTGCTACACTCAAAGGTGAGAAACGTGGGGATCAAGTATGATGTTTGGGTCCTTTCAAGAAGTTGTATGTGTTCAAGCAGAAGATGTCAGAACAAGGGAAAATGAGAGTGACTCAGTAAAAGTTGCCTGCCCTCCACTTGACTTATTTCCTTTTACTCCGTTAATAAATATCCTATCCCTCACTTCACAGTAAGAACTTGTTTTACAAATATCCGTCTCTTACAAACTCTTCATTTCCGTTTCATTTCCATTAGCGCTTAAAACATCCAAATATATCATCATAACGGGCTGATTTCAATTAATTTCCAATTAATATCTCCATCATGTCGCTTGTCAAACATGTTGTGGGTGAATCTCCAGACCACTTGGATTTGATCTATCTACTGCATCCAAGTGACTTCCTCCCCGGTGATGATCGGATGCATCCCAGAGGAACATTGACCGTTGCCGAAGATCCAAAGGGTACACGGGCTCAAAATTTTCAATCTTGTGTTGTGGCCTGTTTGGATCATGGTTTCTTTCAACGTGCATTGAGTGGAATAGTTAGTCATATTCAAGAATACAATGTCTTAAACACTAGCGAACTTTACAAGCTCGAGCTCTACAAAGACGTCCTTGTCGCTGACGCGTTGCGAGCTGCCAAGCACATCGTGGAGGATCATTTTGCCACGGACTTCTTTACTTCAATTGGATCATGTTACGACATTGCCCCCATCAACGCGATGTTCTTCCCAAAACTTGCTGGGGAGGCAAAATTAACTCTTGCTCTGGACCAAGCCAACTTCAATACCGCCACCCAGAAAGCAGGCAGTCTAGCGGCAGTTATCAAGCAAGAAGCGTCAGAACTATTTTGCTTTGTGGTATTGTAACAAACATGGCTGCTGATACAATGGATTTCCCTTTCCAGTGAAAGAGCATGTCATCACGAGGAATTCAAAGGAGAGATAACCATGGGGCCTTCATACATAGCCAGTAGTTTTGTTACTCAATTTATGATCCGGGCTGGTGCTCTGCTTTGTCGACATCAAGACTCTTTCACTTTATCCGAAACTGGGCAGCTTATTTTGGATCCTAATCCTCCAAATTACGAGTCAACTGTAAACAATGAGTACGTCAGATTTCTTAGACCTTGATTCTCAGTCAAAACTCCACACTCTGAACATATTTTTTCCATCTATCCGTTTTTATTCTGTGATTTCAAGAAACTGAAGCGCACAGGTCAGGTGTTACTATAAAAAGGTCATTTTCTGGAATTTGGATTGAACTCAGGCGGATTTTGAGATACATACTTTTGATAATCATTTCCCTTCTTTTTTTCTCTTTTAACATTCTCCCCATTCTTGTAAAGATTGGAATGGCTAAGTTCACAGACATCAACCAAACTCCTCAATCTCAGAGTTATTCTACCATGATTTTCTACCAGGAGCGTGCCACTTCCCCCATTTTAAAGAAAGCGCTTGTAACTTTCAGATTTGCAGTAAACTACAAGGATCTGGTAATTGTACTGAAGGTTGTACAAACTCTCATAAGTTGCAATATGTAACGATTCTAAAATTGTAGAATTCCTGTATCTCATCACCAAGCTTACGATAGTCATTATGATAGTTGACAAAAAAATTAGGTCTTTGCATTTAAAACAAGATTCATGAGCTGTGTAAACAAATAAAGGAAATTTGTGATCGATACAAGAACAAATCAGGTCTGTTTGTAGTTTCCTATTACAAATCACGATTTAAGGATTGAGATAAGAATTCAGAGACTCTTGCCTTTGTTTCCTGTGAAAGCCTTGCTCTTCTCATCACGGAGAGACTTCACTTTCCAATGGGTAGTAGGTTTTCCATCTGTTATCTTTTTCATCCTACCCGTGGTCTCCTGCTCATATGACTTGACCTTATCGTTGACAAAATTCAACCATTCCTGAGGTTCCATTTTCTTCTTCTCTCGTTCCAACATCGCAATCCTTCCAACCACAGACTCAGAAATTTGGCAGGAAGAGCCAAATCGGGTAAGTTCCCCATCCACGTGTCTAATTTTCTCCCCTTCTGCATTGAATGCTGTTGAAGCTGTTGATTGATGTTTCACCTGAGTAATACATAACAAGATTATCAGCTGGGTGGATTCAGTCAAGTCATGAAAAACTTCCAACACTTACTCTAGTATCCCAGACCATCTCCACAACCCCATCACATCCAGCAAAGTCTACCTCGATCCCAAACTCCTTCAAAACAAAGCAAGCCCCTAATACGTTTCCCCTTGGCTTTGATCCGGCAAGTTCGTAGGGCTCTCCCGTTTCCCGATCAATTAGCGAAAACATGCCATAAGAGTATCTGGTATGGTCGTAGTCATCCGTATGATCACAGTTCCTGAATCCGTCGCAGGTAACCACAAGGTTCGAAGCAAGTACTTTGCCGTTTGGGGTTGTTTGCCACTGCTCTTCATGGAACCCAGGGATATTTGATTCCTTCGCTAGCTTGATGTTTGATTCGAAGACAGCAAAACATAATGTAGAAAACTTCTCTGCCCAAAAATCTCGAATCTTATGAAATCGAGTCATACGTTCAACATCTTCCTCAATCTTGTCACCATCTTTTGCTGTAAAGTCGTTGAGAGAGTAAGTACCTTTTGAATTCAAGGAGCAGGTATGTTAGTAATTTGAAGCTTGTGAATGTTAGAAAGATTGGAAATACTTACCCACACTTTTTCCTGGATCAGATCCTCCTCTCCAACCACAACACCCCATCCAACCCCAGATGATACAGGCCAAAATGAATGTCTGGATCGAACTGTGAAGAAGACAGGTGTTTCTTGCTCGAGCGTGTAAATAAGGAGTAGATATAGAATTACAATAGCCTCCTTTTTCTTCTGCTGTCATCTTTTTGAACTCATTACATCTAACCACTAGGACTAGTGAAGTGTCTTTCTTATTTACCACAACTGTAGTTCCAAAATTAATTTTTATGTACTCCTCAACTTTGTAAGCTCCATCTTCCCGATCCTTTGAGCTATGTCGGAAGAGGAATTTACTATCTGGCGGAACTCCAAAGGCTGCTCCTAGAGAAGCTTTAAACTTTGTCCTTGCAGTATGACGTCGTGGTAAGATTCGACCGATATCGTATTCTTCATCTCTTAGCTGACGAGCTTTGATGGTGGAGGGACAGGTCTTTGATTTGAAATTTGGGATAGGGATCCCTTTTGCTTTTTTCCGGTTACGATCTTGAGAACGGGTCATCTCGAACAGAACAAGGGGTAAATACCGATTGAAGTAATTGAACTTGAAGATTTTATTGATCGAGGTCCAGTAAGAGGTAAACAGGTAATTAAGTTGATTATAATTCCTTAGTTACTTTTGAGAAGAAGGCAGGAGATCGAAAAGGGAGTTGAATAAGCACTGAAAATTAGTATATAGAAGTCGGATAATATGGTGAGAATTGGAAAGGTGAGAATAGCTAATCTAGAGTCCAATTAATTGAATCTGGAAGTAGAGCTTGAAGTTACTAGGTTTTTGGTGAGAGTTGCAGTGTGACAAATGTGAATCAAAAAGAAAAACCAGAAGATATTTAAGGGGAAGAAGTCAGTTGTAAGGATTCAAAGGTTTAGAAAAACCAAAGACGATGAAGCTGAGAGGGAATTCTCTGTGGTTTGCCAACAATCAAAATGGTCTGAATCCTTAAGATACGCATCAGGAGAGATCAAAATTGGGGGGAAGTTGGAAGTTAGTAAAGCAGATACAGAAAAAGAATACGAGTACTAACATACCTGTAAAATTTGGATTTCTAAAAGTCAAACTAGGATGAGCGTACTTTGATTGAAGAATGTAGCTTAGGAGCCTGAATTGTTTATATAAGCCAAGCTATTTGTAAAGCCAAGATAACATGTTAGTTAACTCAAATAAAGTAGGAAGAGGCAAGACTAACTTTTCTAGTAGAACCTGTGTTCGGAAAAGGAATCAAACTCCTACAATCCACGAAGAAAATGACCTCTAAGCCATTAGGATATAGATAACAAGACAGGCAAAGTGGATTCAACAAGAAATCAGTAAGATAACTACAGAGAAAAAACCAGTACTTATGGATTAGGCTTACAATTCAGGAAAATGAAGATCAAGAGTTATTAAACTGAGAAGAATGTGCGTTGATTCAAGGATGTAGCTTAGCAACTTGGATCTTGTATACAAGTCAAACTGCCATCGAAACCAAGATGGCATGTTAGTGAACTAATATTTGACTAAGACGCCTTTGGAAGATGTAAAACTCACCTTAGTAGATTAGCCCGATTCGAGATAATCAAACTCGATTAATTACAATTCGAGGTCTTTTGTAGCTGGGGGCTACAAAGCTGAGTATGTTGTTAAGGCAAATAGAGAGATAGTTTAGAATCCAGGGAAGTTTCGATTTGATTTCTAGAGGATGAGAGAAATGGCTTGCTGACCAATGGGATTTCTGACTCGATATGTGTCTACTAGGCAAAGATTGAATCAATGTTTGAGCCTATAGGATAAAGAAGCCTATAGAAAGCAGGAACCATATCAATACCAGATGGAAATGTGTTTAGAAGTCTGAAGAAAGGGAATACGTAGAAACATACCTTGTGGTGAGCACTAAGATTAAAGAATCTCAAAATTATTTAGTCGATTCACCAATTATGGCTTGGGAGGTTGATTTTCAAGGATCAGAGTCGGGGTTTTCTTCTGCTGAAAAGATATGAAAAGTAATTGAGGAAGAGCCTATTGGGGTAGAAATAGGAGATTAGATCGATTGGTGATTGTAAAGCGCTCAAAAGAGTAAGGCTCTTGAAAACATACCTTGAAGTTTGATGTAATTCGATTATCTTGATTCACAAATGGGGGATTGATGGTTCGTTAAAGATTGAAGATTGTCCCGATGGTTATCTTCCACTATAAAGATCTTGTACGTAGAAGACCCTATTGAAAGTAGGAAAGATAGATTGTATCGATTGGCAAATTTAGAAGACTGAAAAGGGTGAGGCTCTCTAAACACATACGTTGAAGTTCGATGTAGTTCGATTGGGTTGATTAAAAAATGACGGATTGGGTTTTTCAAAGATGAGTGATCGATTCCTTTTACTGCAAAGATATTGAGAGTAGTTGAAGATGGCCCTGCTCAAAGTAGAAAGGGTGGTTAGATTGATTGATGATTTCAAAAGGGTGAAAAGAGCGAGAATGTTTAAAAACGTACCTTGGAGTTCGATGTGGTTGGATTGGAAGGCTGTGGCTTAGATGTGGGGTGTCCTGCCCAAACAAAGAACCTTTTCCAAAAAGCCCCGTATTCCCCCAGGATCGTAGCGCAGAGGCCCACGTCACTGAAGGAAAGCAGGTGCTAAGAGGATGAGATATCGAAGTTAGGTGGGGGTAGCTTGGAGTGATGGTGTTTGAACGCCGGGAAAGTATTAAAAAACGAAGAGCCTATTGTATTCAGTAGAAAGTAGAAAGTAGGAAAATAGATTAGGTCGATTGATTATTATAAGACATGGAAGAGTGTAACGATATTTCAAAACATACGTGTGGGGAAGGTTAATGTAGTTTGTTTGGAGAGTGTTTTCCCCAGTCTTAGATGTGGGCTATACTACCCAAACAAAGATCTATCTAAAAAGCCCCGTATTCCCCCTGGATCGTAGCGCAGAGGCCCACGTCACTCAAGGAAAGCAGGTGCTAAGAGGATGAGGTCTTGAATGGAATAGCTTATAATCTATGATATCGTTGAGAGTGAAATTGAGATCGATGAAAGGTTTGAGAGCAAAAATTTGGAAAATGAAGGGGGAGTAGATATTTTTCAGTGGATAGAGGAAAAGAGGGAGATTGAAGGTGAAGAGAATGATAAACTGAAAATGAGAGGAAGTCGAAAAAAGTCTTTCGCTCTGAGAAAATAGAAGTAAATTAAACCCTAACCTTCAATCCTACCTCAGGTATGTAATAGGGGGAAGGGAGACTTAAGGATCTAACTAGAACAAAAACTCTGTATTTAATTGGGAATCAGTTCATGTTCATGAACTGGCAAACCTAGAGTAGACCTATCGAATTCGATTTGAATATTCACCTCTGATTTTGGCTGATCAACCAATATCGTGGGGAACTAACAGGTTATTTCATCTTGCTTTATGATTCTGATTTTTTTTTTAATTTCCTATATTAAAGAAATTTCTGTTATCACTAAGAATCTCACAGTAGAGATTTAGAGATTGGATCGAAGCGATTGAAATTTGATTCCCCTTAACAGGAAAGATTCTTTCAAATCCAATTCAATTTATAAACTAGGATTAATAAATCAAATAATCAAATAATAGATGAAATAGAAGAATCGAAGTCAGCGTTATGTAAATGGAAAAAGAAATGAGAAAAAGAAAAGAAAACCTACAATGTGAGATTTGAACTCAAATCAGAATCGATCATTTTAAAACGGGATGAAAAGGATTGAAATCAAATAAGGGTACAATGATCGAATCAAATAGATCAATTAAATGATTCAAAAGAGACAGAGAAAAGAGAGAAAACTTATACATTTAAAAAATTGAATTGGAATTGATAGATCGAGCCGAGCGATTTAGATCCAAGGAATGACAATGTTAAAGTAAATCAAATCGATTTAATAGTCAAAGACTGGTAAACGGTTTATCTTAGGTTATAATGTCTATTCATGTCTTTGTTTACACATGTACCCTTATCAGTCGCTTTGTCTTTCAAACTTATCATCATCAAATGTCTTGGTTATTCAAAACATTCACATGATTCCTCCTGTGATTGTTTTCTGTTGTAAGAGTTGAAGAAGAAAATTTTCAACTGAATAACACAGGTTTTGCATTGCTTCATCCAAGTGATTTCTAAACAAGTTTTTAGTACTAAATCGCCCCAATGATCCACATCTTTACTTTCTTATAGAGTAAAGAAAAAAACAAAAATGAGATAATCACCATCCAAAATAGAACCAAATCACTAACAATCATTGGGCTTGGTTGGAGAAAAGATACCAAACAATGTATGAAGAAAAATCTTTGTATATTAGAGCTGGTTGTTGAGTTCAAAAGTGAGTTACTCATTTTGACTGAGTAATCAATTGTACAGAGATCTTTTCTGGTGAACTCCACACACTACACAAAATGTAATCTTTACCTGGCGGTAAAGAAAACTACTGACATAGAAAAGTCCTGAGGCAACAGGAAGAGAGCTAAAAATCTGAAAAAATATGCACCTTGTTCCTAGATGTTGGAGCGTCATGATGAGTATTTTTTTGTATTTTACACACGGACATTGGTTAATGTACTAACAATAAAGGCTGAGAATCATCAAAAACCCACCTGTAACAATACCTGAAATTTGGCCCTTGATTTTGAAGACAGGATTTTGAAATCTTCAAACATCAATAACTTTTGCAGTTCTGAATCAAATCACTCGATTTGAAGTGCATTAAAAAGGTGAGCCTTTCCTCTACATTTTTCATTCAGACATCACATCTGTAGCTGGTCTCAAAAAGATCCTACAGAGATATTCATGCAGAACTGTTTGAACATATGTAGAGTGTTTAAATGACTAGATAGCACCTTACTAACATTATGAAGTGTGAAGGAGAATAGTTCAGCTTTTGAATGAACCAAAAATCGAGTTACTTGGAGCAGAATTGCAAAAGTTATTGAAGTTTTCAGACCACAAAATATTGTCTTCATACTCATGACCCAAATTTCAGGTATTGTTACATGTGAGTTTTTGATGATTTTCAGCGTTTATTGTTAGTACATAAACCAATATCTGTGTGTAAAATACAAAAAAATACTCATCATGACGCCCCAACATCTAGGAACAAGGTGCATATTTTTTCAGATTTTTAGCTCTCTTCCTGTTGCCTCAGGACTTTTCTATGTCAGTAGTTTTCTTTACCGCCCGGTAAAGATTACATTTGGTGTAGTGACAAGTGACAAGCAATGATAATCCAAGTTGTTTCCTGAGTTCTGGTGAAATAGTGGATCTTGAGATATCAAGTCCAGTAACTTAGTTGAGCCTGTTTTAGATCTCATCAAAGTATAAAGGAGGATATCTTTTAAGACCATAATCAAGCGTGAACCCATGTAAGATAGTGTTGAGACTTTCTTGCCACAATAGAAATAATACCTACATGGATTCATCTGAATCTTGATCATCCACTTCAAATTATTGAAGCAGTTTTGGTTGATGAAGTTCCCCTGAAGGGTTCAATTGGATTGTAGTTTTTAATAATGTGAGGCTGGGATCATCTAGGATCAGTTCATGTTCATGAACTGGCTACTAGATCAGATAACTCAATCAACCACTTCAAACCACATGATATCATCAAATATGCAAGCCTTTCTTTTGGATCTTATGCCCAACATGATACTGGTTTCAAACAGTGTATGTGAACTTTCAACCAGGATTTATGAAATATGAACTACATCATGATGAGTTTGACAGTGGAGGCATAGATGGAATGACCAATTTACCATTCTGATAGCAAAGTGGTCATATTATATTTCATTATTCTTGGTTCTATGTCTTGTAGGATGTACATTTGGATTCTCACTATTGCATACGTGAGAGGAAGATGATAGATTGTATTGTATATCCTTGATTTACAGGCTGTATTTTGTGGAAGGGAAAATACACCCTACATACAAGGCCTTGGGGCATTACGTGAAGAAATTGAGAGGTACAGAGAGGCAGATGCTTGGAGGTGAGAAGAAAAATAACTAGGACATTTGGCCAAACCGGGGATCTGATTCAAACTGAAGATCTTCACCTCTGGTTCTCGCCTTGTTGTGAAATGATGTGTCCGAAAATTACCTTTGTTCTGTTAGGCAATTGGGTAATTTGTGACGATAGTTTGGGGGAGGTACATACCTTTCCCCAAACTCACGGGGAGAGTGTCCCCTAACTTTTTGGCCCTTCATAAACTAGAGCATTTAATTGACAACTGGGATCTTCTGTTATTCCACAAGGTTGAACCCCAGCTTTGTCAGTTATCAGGCCGCGGGCCGCGGGCCGCGGCCACTTTCACTGGAAGACTTTGGATTTTACGTTCCAAGTTAGGAACATATGAGAGAGTTACTTGAAGACAATATCCGAGCCGGTATCCTCCCCCCCTTCAAGATTTCCCAAAGCTTCCCATTCCCCCTGTGGGAACTTTTCCAAATGATGAGATAGCCTTTGTTACCACAAGACAACTACTCGAGTTAATCACAAGGGGAAAAGGAAGCACCCTAAACTGGCTCCCACCAATTGGCATGAATAAGTTGAGAGAAGGAACACGGAGATCATAGATGTGACCCACACTTAAACCAAATTTTTGAGGAAGTAATTTCCCCCTTCCATCTCCAGTACATAGACGTGGTGAAGTGGTTGTATCTTTCAGTATAAAAGTCCTTGCTTCTTTTGAGAGACTATCTGCTTTCAATCAGTCACTCTCAACACTTCATTTACTTCTAAGACTAGTGTCCTCAACATAGTAGATAAATTTCCATACAATAGTACTATCCAACTATAATGTCTGGAACTTCACAACCATTCTATGGCCTTACAGATGCCTTCCGATTCACCATCCCACCGCACCTTCATAAGTTCATTAGCCCCCGCGGGTACAATTATCATCTTGCTTCAGACAAAGAGTTGGAAGAAATATATAAGATATTCTTCCCCAGAACAGTCATCAAGAACCCCAATATACACCTGCCCAGAGAAGCTTCCATCAGACGTTTCAAGGACTTTGTCCTCCCATGCATCCTTGCCTGTTCAATCTGGGTTCCTCAAAAAGATCTTCTTATGTATTTCAAGGACATAGAATTCTCGTCTACCAGTAAGTTTCCCTCATACCTTCTCATCCTCTCATATTCTACTTTTCCTAATAGAATAATCTCCACCAATGATTTCTCAGATCCCCCGTTTTTGGCCGATGCAGCTTTGAAACCGCGGCAACAATGAAAGACCAGTGTATGTGGAAGGCATGATTCCCAGGTCTTCCAGTAAGTATTCAATAAACTTTATTTATCATCTCATATCACCCTTTTACTAACAGACGTACCACAGGCGATGAACCCTCAGATGGACTTCTCCATTTTGACAAAGACTCAAGACCCCACGGCATCAAATACACAGATGATTTCCTTCTCCTTCTAATGTTATAATCATGGTAATCTTCAAATACGTGTTCAAATGATATCCGATCCAAATCAGCTTGTAGATGTTTTTACCCTTTGATTGTAGTGGAGTAAATTATGATTCGACAAGCTAATGATCAGTCAATGTTGAATTAATTAGCTTACGTATTCAAATCTGTCCCATGAGTGTTTATATCCTGAGAGAGGGGCAATCCTTTGAGCTTGACCTGATGATCACATGTTTCATCTGCCATGATTTTTGACTAACTGAGATCCTTGTAACGGTATCATCAGGAAACTTCCATAAAGGGCTTTTCATTTGTGAATTTTGGCCCACACCGCTCGGCCATTCAATCTTCAGTCTTCGAAATATTGAAAATCTTCTATAAACAACTCAATCCTGCTCCAGATAGAGCTCCCATAGAATCATCTCATCACACTTTTTCCACCAATCTCACCAATCTTTTGAATAATCTTTTCAGAATATTCCCATTTTTAATCCCCTGTTAGCTTCTACTCCCTCAAATTTCAGAGCAGTGTTTCGCAAAGATGAAAAGACCCGCATCTCCTTTGGAAAAAACAGGTCAGTTCTGCTGTGCTCCAAGTCTGTCAATCACTTCTGATACTTTGATTGAATTGACCAATTTAGTTGAGGCTTTGAGAGAGAAACTTGCCAATGCTGGTCTCAACTCTGTATCGCAAGAAAGTAAGTTGAGCTGTGAAATTTCTCCTTCCATTTCACAACTAACCTTGCGATGAAATCCCTCATACAGTTGAAATGTTGAAAGACAAAGTTGCTGGTATAAAAACTACGCTACGGGCTTTGGAGGACACAATTCAACGAGGTGTGGAGGAGATGGATAGTAAAGCTGGTGAGTCTTGGGTCATGTTTTACCTTTTCAGAATTGACTCTTTTCAGACTGCTTACGTTTGAATTTCAGCCCAGGATGTTAAGCTCCTGTACCCCGTTATGGTAGATCATACAAAAGAAATTACTTTAGTCAAGCTCAAGCTCGACAGTCTACAAGCTCAAGTTGAAGATATACAAGATGAGGCCACCCGTGAATACCAACATACCCGAGCACTTGAGATTGTTGTCCAGAAGCTCATAGATGCCTCTCCAGCTCACAGCCATATTGATGTCAGATTTGAGATAGAAAATTTCAGCGATGAGCGTTATCATTATCATCAAGTACATCTCCAAGACCCTATAAGTGTAGAGGCTCCTGTATCAGATCCCACCCTTGGATCCTAAGCTATGGTGTTGGAGTTCTACAAAGTATTTATCTGACTCTGTATCACAATACGCAGTGGATTTCACTTAATCAAAGTTCAGTTGATCATGTAATTATATCTTTTGGAAGTTATGATCTTGAAATCTATCTTATCTCATCATCTTATGTCCTTGTGACGAGAAAAGATGTTTGTATTTTACAATGGATAATTGAGGGCAATGGTCACTGTGTATAGAGTCTTTTGCTCTGGTATCTTGATCAAGAAGCAAGGTCGCCAGATGTGGAGCCAAAGGGACCCTACTCATTTCCCCCTTATTGTCTAACGGCATCAATTCATTCCTGACCTGTTTTCTTTTTTACATCCTCTCACATGATCTTCACTTTCGTCTGATATCAGCAGAGCATCCTGGCTTGGCCTCATACGATAGAATTACCATTTCCGTGCTAATAATGCTTCCAGGAAAATCATTGTAATTCTTGGTCATCTCGGCACAGAATAATCAAACCAATAAATTTGGATTATCGGTCTTCTGGTAAACAAAACATATATCTAAAACTGGATTCCAGTATAATCTACAGGAATTGAGAAAAACAATTTAAAATGATTCTGAGAATCTAACAACTTGATCCTTTCCTACAAAGGCACTGGACTTAGGAAAAACTAAACTCCCCCCTTCCGCAAGTTCCCCAGCCTCTGTAAACCAATGAGAGAGATAATCGAAACATAAATTTTTTGCTACATCGTACCACGTGATTTCAGGTTTCACAAAACGACCCTGCTGATCAAAAAGGCCATCAATTAACTTCATCAACATTTGATTACTACGTTTGAAGATTGGTTCTTTGACTTGGAAATCCGGTCTTTGTTTTACAAGCCAGTCTGAAAGGATTGTAAAGCCAAGCATTTGCGCAGCAGGGTTGGAATTGACATCATTCGAGCAGCATATCAAGCCCCGGATTCCACAACATGCGAACATTGTAAGGTGATTCAGAGTTGGAGATTTAATGGACTCTCCCTTCCATTCTTTTTTAAACCTGATTGCAAGGGCTTTATCCTCGGCACTTGCTTCTTCATTTAAAATATATTTCGCTTCAAAATATTGAACCACGTATGAATCAAGAACTTTGATGAAAATGTCCTCCCATTGTTGTATCAGGCCGATATCGATTACAGAGTTGAGCTTGGTTGAGTCAAGAAGACGAATTGTTCTAGAATTCTCTGGCTTTGAATTTCGTTGTGAATTTAACCATTTGATTGCTTGACAAACGGCTTCGATGCCAGTCTTCGCTTTTTCGCTTTCTGATACTGGAGGCTCTTTGAGAAAAGTCTTTCCTGTTAGTAAGACCGAGTCAAGTAAAACCTTGAGGAATGAAGAAACTCGACTCGGAGAGGGACGGATACACATGCGCATTGTCCTCCATGTATGATTCCAAACCGCTGGTACGCCTGGAGGAATTTTATCTGATACATTTTGATTTTTCAAAGCCAAAGTATTGAACAAGTCGGCTGCATAAGCAGGCTCCCCCTTGTGACAGTTGAATAGGTCAGGCACTACATTGGCTCAAGTCAGTATCTATGATTTTTCGGATCTAAAAGCAAAAGTTGTGTGTTTTAGAACTAACTTGTCTCCTCAATCGCATTGTACCAAGTTTGTCCATTGTACTTTGTCTTTACCATCACGTTATTGATACCTCCTTCAATAGAATCCAAAAAGACCTGGTTTAAGGGTTCCCCCTCCCGTCGTAGCTTTAATAAATTTGTCAACGCATTCCAAGCGGCCAGCTTTGCCGCCTTGCTAGTTTGATTTCCATTATAGGGGGCAAGCAGTTTTGTCAGCTCTTTCTCCATCAAGGATGGTCCTAGAAAAAACTTGACTGAAGAATCGCCATTGGTCAGCACATGTTTTTTTCAACAATGCAAGTTAGATATGATCTCACCATGACCCAGGAGTCCATCGTCCGTTGCCTCGTTTCGTCCCTTGGTGGCTATATTGTGATTCGATGTGGGTTCTACATCCTTTCCTTTAGTCTTTTTTTCGTTTCGCTGATAAGTAATTGGTGGAGGGGTACGTCGCTTAGTAGTTTCCTGGCATCTTGGGATCACAACAGCTTGGAAGGTCTTTCTTCTGGGCCTCAAGTCCCTTGAGCTCTTTCCTTTACCTTCAGACTCAACAGGATTGACAGGTTCCTGCGATGTCTTGGTTGGGTTCCCAGTCTCAGATGGCACGATCGATCGCTGAGGAGATGGAGCAGGAGAACTGAGAATTGAAGTTAACTCAAGCTGAGTCTCAGACGAAGAAGATCGAGAATGAATGGTAGTAGGCTTATCCATTGGTTCCTGAGCCTCCGAAGGTTGACTATGAATAGCATTCGAGTTATTGTTTGATTGCTGAGTTTGACCAGATTGAGGAGGGGATTTTGATTCTTCTGTAGATGGCCGAGACTCGATGGACAAAAGTGGAATAGCAGTCAAACTCTCAACCTGTTGCTCTAAATTAGTTGATTGAGTTTGATGTGAATCTACTTCAAGCTGAAGAGGTTCAGTTGAATTTTTGTTGGATTCCTGAGCTCGATCGGATTGACCAGAAAGGAGGTTTGTGTCCATTGCTGGTTGAGACTTGGTGGAAATGGGGGCAGTAGCGGTTAAGTCCTTGGTTTGAAATTGTGTAGCAATACTGATTGATTCGGTTCCATCTCCTTTATCTCCAAGATTGGGTAATTGAGATGGAGGATTGGTAGCTGATTTGACACCATCAACACTATTCGTAAGTCCAGGCGAAACAGTCTGATCGGGAGGGGGAATGTCGCCTGCGGTCACTGCTAATTTGAGGGGTTCTTCTTGATCGGGATCCTGATAATTGAAGATTTCGCTTGGAAATCCGTATTTCGTGGCAAGGTCCTCGGTTTCATCGTCAAGTAAAACAATGACTTTGTCTTCTGGCGGCAACGGTTTCCTTTGTATGATTGCTTTTGCAAAGAGAAACGAATCAGTATTGGGACACATTAAAAAAGAGTGGAAACTTCTTACCATTCCCGGTCCTCTTACATCTCAAAGTTAGGTTAAGTAACTCTTTAGCCATGGGGTCGGTCAAACAATCGGAGAGTCTTGCCTCTTCTAAGGCGGCGATGAGCTTTGAGTACACAGGAAGTGCGCTGGAGGCGAACAGGGGCTTGTTTTCTGGCTCCAAGTCGTACATTTGAATCAAAGTATCCAGTTCTTCATTGCACATTTCTGGATGACTCGTTTGGTTACTGTTTGCAGGAGAGAGGTGTTGCTTGTGATTTGACTGAGACTTAGGCGCAACATCTAATCCTTGAGCATTATTCCAATCAAACGAGAGGTTGATATCTGAGGTAGGTATATTAGGGAGATTTGAGTCATCAAGGATAGTATCTTGAGATCTTTCGGGCCGTAAATTTGATAGATGGTCCATTGAACTTGCAGAATTCATCGATTCTGCCTTGTTTGATGAGGCTCCAGTTTCCTGATTCGTATCTAAGGGTGTTCTACTAGTTTCTAGTTTTGATCGCAAATTTCTTGATTCTTTGGATATCGTAGGAGAAAGCGATCGCTTGGAAGGAAGAAGAGATACAGGGGATTCGATTGGAGCTGAAGCCATGTTGCATTCGTGGAACTCGCAGGCTTTGGATATAGGAGTCAGGTCTATTGGATTTGAAACATCTGTTGTAGCAGAAGTAGTCGAGCCAGTGGATTGATTGATTGAAGCTGGAAATGATTGTTCAAAGGATCCGGTTGAGGAAATCTCTAATTTGTTGGCGTTGATCTTGTTGGCTGCATCCACATCGATTTGTGTCATATTGATTTTGTCCAAATCTGCATTAGTTTTCGTGGCTGTCTGTTTCAAGGACGAGGGTCTGTCTTCACATTCATGTTCGTCTTCTGAGGTTGAGTGATAGGAAGTCATGAATGAAAGAGATTCCTGGGCCTTGGAAATCTCAAGGGACAACTTTTCGGAAATAAACCCAGCATCTTCTTGGTTTTGTTCGGTACTAGCCAACAATTCAGAGTTATCGACATGGTCTCGATTCACGTAGGAGTCGACCATTACAGCAGCAGATTTCGGATTTGCATTCGTGGGACTACCATCATCGATTTCAGAAGTCGGTATGGAGAGATTCGATTCCGGATTCATCCTAACGCAGCTTAGAAGAGCTGCAGTTCACAAATTGAAATACGTAATGGTTTTTACTACATGACGCAGATGGTTGATGGTTAGTTCAGATGAGACGTTTCGGCGTAGATAACCAAACCGAAATTGTATACTTACTGGATCTAATTTGAGTCTTTTGAATGAATACCGTGTATAAATCGAGATCGGTTGAAGACACAGCAAGCTTAATGAGGGAACTCCAGTAATCGAAGGTGAAAATGCCAAGCTACATAGGACATCCGATTTCTTTGGTTGCTATCAAAGAGTTTGATCTATGGTACATGTCACGGCCTGTTACAGTCATATGCATAGCTGTCACAAATCAGCTTACACTGTGTATGCATTCCATTAATGTATGTATAAATCCAGTTCATGCTCGCATCCAGAATCATGAACTGATAAATCTCCATCAACAAAGCCAGTAGGAAGAAAATGATTCACGTCTTGCAGCTAGAAGCCTTTCCGATGCACCTCACCTCAGCCCTACAACTCCAAAGCAATCATTGACGTTTTGGTTTTCAAGGCTGATGTGAAGATAGTTTACACTACAAGAAAGATAATATTTTCTGGGCAGAAAATTCAATTATTGATACACAAAAATATTGAGAGGCCAGGAGAAGGGCAAAAAATAAATAAAAATATGCATCTTGTTCCCTGCGGTGAGAGCTTCACTCTCCATATTTTTCCATATTTTTACAGTCTGTATTGATAAGTGTACTAACAATAAACCTTCACAATCATCCAATTACAACCAACGCAGCCACAGATACGTTACTGGTATTGGTATCGTACCGTACCGTATCCGGCTCACGTGGTACCGTAGCCGGTAGTACCGTATCTGGGTGTCAACTACGTTACTCAAGGGCCCAGAAGGCCTTATTTTCGGCCGGATACGATACCGGGTATCGTACCGGCCCTTGGCGGTATGGTACTGGATACCCACTGTGGGCAGTATTGACACACCAGATACGGTATAGTACCGTACCTGTTCTGTCACCCACGAGTATGGATACAGTACCGTACCGTGGCCCCGTTTTGGATACAGTATCTCCTTGGATATATAGATCCAAGGAGTCCTCCTATACCTTCCAAGCAGTGTGTCACGGTTCACCATCTGCACCAATCGGTAAGCAATCTCTCTCTTTACGAACTAACCCCTGCCTCCCATTGACACTAACCCAATGAATACTTCATCTATCTAGGAGCAGCCTTGACACACAACCATGGAACATCTTGCCGAGTCAGAAAATTTCTTATATGACGAGACGTTGTCAAGATCTTTCGGTTTGTCCCCTCAACTCCACCCATTTCCTTCCACCCATTTCCTTCAGTTTTTCATACACTTCAGTCCTCATATCTAATTCTGCTTTACATTTTTTCAATTATCTCAAATTTCCTGGCTTAATCCTCAACCCGTTTTTTTGTTAAATCACCTACCTTCAATCCCATCAACCACCGTTTCATTCATCAGATCATCGATTTTATAATTTCTTTAATCCTACCACCCGTCTTAAATCATCTATAGTTATCTCTGTAACCGAAATGTCTTCTTCGTCTCACGCCACCAGCTCCCGCCGACGCAGTGACCGGCCTTCACCTGCTACGAAGCAATCCCACATGATGGCTCCCCCTACCGACTCACGCCGGTCCCTCCAACGTCACCACAGTGATTCCGAATCCAAAGCATCTGTTCACAAATCTACCAAACGTAAGCGAGACATTATCATCTCAGACAACGAGTCTTCCGATCACTCGGCCAACACTGTCACCAGCAACCAACGTCGCAAAACCGACCATTCTGATCAATCAACCAGTGCCGCTAAACAACGCCGCAAAAGTTCCAAACAACCTGCCACCAAATCTCAAAAGCGATCGAAGCCTACACCATCGGAACCAGTTCCCTCACAAACCTCCGTTCAAGCTTCTTCCAGCCAAGTCGGGTTAGAACTTGAAGTTAATTTAGTGCAAGATTCAGATGACAAGAATGAGAAAGTTGCGAAGAAAGAACCGAAGAAAAAAGAAGTAATCATTTTTGACCCCATCAAAGACTACTATGGACCTCTTGATCTCGATGGAATTCACCGGTGTTGCAAGTATTGCCGAAAGAATGTCAGCAGTGGAGGAGGCTCTACTTCGAATTTGTTGACCCATCGAGACGGATCGATGCAAGCTGGAAAATCCGGACATCCTGGCTGCAAGAAGCGGGATCTCGCCATCGAACAAGGATGCATACTACCGCTCACCGCCTTCGAAAGGCGAAATCAACCCAAGAACACTTCAGAGGACGGTCAAACCTCAATCATGGCTTTTGCACAGAAGGTTCCTAAGTTTGATAACCGGACACTTAATCAATTGATGGGTATGTGGGTCATCAGGACAGCACAACCGTGGCTTCGAATGCAAGATCAATATTTACGAGCCGCATTTAGGTTTGCTAACCCAAATGCTCAGCTCTATGGAAGAACGTGGGTTGCCAAGTTTGCACATGAGGCATACATGGATATGCGGGCTTCCGTCTTTGATGAACTCAAGGTGATAATTTTTTCATGTTCTTTCTTTTTCATCTCGTCTTTGATAGAGCCACTAATTGTTGTTTTGTTTGAACACCCTCCAGAATCTTACTAGCTCTTTTGGCCTTGTCCACGACGCTTGGACCACGAAGGGAAATCGGTACGGATTCCTTGGAGCAGCCGTAACCTTTGTCACTAAAGACTGGAAGTTTGTGACCCGCCATCTGGCCCTCAAACTGATCGCTTGGCATCATAAAGGAGAGTGGCTCGCTGAGCCTTTGATAAATCTCCTGACCAAGCATGGGATTCATACTAAGATAAGTCGATCTCTATTTTTCATTATCCATCTATGTCTCTTAACGATCTTTACATATATTTCCGATGCTAACTTTTCGACTTTATCTACATGTTGGCGCAGACT
Source organism: Melampsora larici-populina 98AG31 (assembly GCF_000204055.1). Taxonomy (NCBI): domain Eukaryota; kingdom Fungi; phylum Basidiomycota; class Pucciniomycetes; order Pucciniales; family Melampsoraceae; genus Melampsora; species Melampsora laricis-populina. The sequence goes on from NW_006768829.1 coordinate 337,383, forward strand.
CATGACTCCGGAAGCAACAATAACACCCTTGCTGAAGCAATGCAAGTCCGACTCCGGAAGTACAGCGAAGACCGAGGCGAAAACTTCGAATGGAACCACGAGAAGCACCGCGTCCGTTGTGTATGTCACAAGCTTGCCCTGATCGTCAACGCAGGACTTCAGGCTCTAGGCCTACAAGCCCCACCACCCGCTCTGGTTAAATCTACCATGCTGGGCGACTTCCCGGTCCCAACAACCACTTTACACTCGATTCCTGAAGAAGAAGAACCATCCGAAGATGACGAAGCTGCCTCTGATACAGACGAAGCTGAGGTTGATGACTCAGAGCACAAGACCGCTGAAGAAAGTCCTGATTGGTATGGTGTAATCGACGGTCCTCATCTTCCACCTGATCTTCCGGAACCTTCAGCAACCAACCGCAATGAGGCCAATGCTGTCCATACGCTTATGTCTAAGGTGAGTTTTTTTATTAATATTGTATATAAATATTTTCTCTTACTGATATCAATTATTTCGTAGCTTGATGTAATTGGTCGCAAGATCGGAGGGTCAGCTGTAATGTGTTCCCTTTTTGATGCGGTTTCCCAAGCAATGCTTTCCGAGAAACTCCCACGACCGATTCCAGGGTATGGTATACGCTGGAACATCAAACTGCAATGTTGGCAACGACTTTACAAAGCGCGCGAGGTAAGTGACACACATCTCTTCCACCATATCAATGTTCCTTCTATTTTGTTAGCTAATGTCTGTCTTGTTGATAGGTCATCGATCAAATCCTTGAAGAAGATCAGATGGACCCACCTCGCAAGGCTGGTCCAAGCCGCGCCGGTGAAACACCTTTAGCGCCCGATGTCCATCGCCCCCGAGGGATTTTCAACAAGGTAATGATTACACCTGATGAATGGCGACAAGTCCGAGAGATCATCTCAGTTCTGAAGGTAAATGATTTTTTTGATCGTTAAAGTACTCTATCATTACTGATCACATTCAATGTAGAAGTTCGAGACGTTGACCAAGTTCTTTGAGCAAGATGGACCAACTGGCTCTGTACTCATACGAGAGTATGTCAAACTCAAGAAAAGCATTCAAAAGAGGATCGACGCAACTGCATCTCGATCGGAACCCCTTTTTCCAATGTATCACGCAATGCTCGTGCGCGTGGAGGCTTATCTCAAAGAGGCACTTAGTTCAGACACCTTAGTGCTTGCCACTATAATGAATCCAAGCCTTCGATTGGACTACTTTGATTACGCATTTGGATCAAGCTCAAATGAGACTTTCAGGGCCAAAGATTTGATAGAGACGGCTTATAACAACAAGAAGATTGACATTGAGGCCAAAGGACCGTCTACACCCACTCCTTCAACTCCCAAAGATCCATGTGGTGTCAGCTTAGCAGTCGAGGATGAAGATTTTCGCCGTCATAAAGAACTCAATCGTCGAAACACAGCAAATGAACTACGATCTTACCTGGAGATGGCTGAAGAACCTTCTGCGGACGTGGAAATGAATCCTCACTTGGCTTTGGAATGGTGGAAGGTGTGTTTTCCTTTGTTCCCCCTTTATTCCCACCTATCTATGGCTAATTTTTCATTTTCATCTGAAGGTCAATGAAGGTAAATATCCGATCCTGAGTCACCTTGCACGGGATTACCTTGCGATCAGTGCCACATCGTGCGCTGTTGAGAGAACTTTCTCATCAGCTGCCGATGTCTGCACTGCCGATCGAAGCTCTCTCAAGCCACGACCAATCGAACGGCTAGTCTCTGGGCGTATGTGGTCAGTGGAAGGTGTGCAGATGAAAGGGCAATTTAAACATGCACAGACGGTTATGACAGTGTATCTCAAATGATGAAAACTCACGTAAGAGGCGGGGAGGGAATTCAGCTGATTGATAATAAAATGGTTTTCTTTTTTCTTTTTGTTTGTTTCCTGCTTCCTTGTTTATATTTTCATTTTATTATACTATGCCCTTTATGCTATGCCTGCTCCTTTTTCTTTATGCCTGTGCTCCCTTCATGTATGCCCATTTTTCCCTTAATGATAACTAAGTTTTTGTGACCGTGCCTCAGTGAGTAAAAATTGTGGTACCTTTCTGGTATCCCAACTACTAGTAGCCTAGACCCAATTACGATATAGTATCGGTATCCAATTTTCACATGGCGGTACGGTACAGTACCGTACCGCTTCTTTTTGTGCCAATACCGGTATAGTACCGTATTGGGTGACTACACTGAGTACGATACTGGCTAAAAGGTCATAAGGCGTGCCCGCCCTCTGGATACGATACTTGATATCGTATCCAGGCGGCGGTACGGTACGCAGTACCGGCTCTCAAAGTATCATGTGGCCGAGTACGGTACTGGTATCGCCCGGTACGATACCAGTACCGTATCTGTGGCTGCGTTGTTACAACCTGTAACAAGCACTGAGATTTGGCTCATTAGTGTTTAGAGAAACTTTTGATTTCTGAAAATACTCATAACTTTTTCAATTCCGGTCCAAAACGCTCGATTTTGGGTGCATTGGTAAGCTGGAATTGTCCTCCAAATAGTTCATAATAGGACCACACAGCATGCTGGTCTGCTAAAAAAGATATAATCTTTTTTGTACATTTGTACATACAGATCCATAGAATGATTGTCATACTAGCTACATAGTGCTTGACCTTATGAAAGTTTGAGAGGAAGAGTTCAGCTTTCTAATGCACTTAAAATCGAGTGTTTTGAGGCAGATTTGACAAAGTTATAGGTGTTTTCAGAAATCAAAAGTTTCTCTAAACACTAA